>NW_019394228.1:336418-531611 GCF_000648675.2 Cimex lectularius
ATTCTCGACGACAATTGAAATGGCGACGGAGAGCTTTAGTGAAATGTACTTCATTTTAATTCATTAAATTCACTAATTTCGTGGTCCGCGTGACCAATAAATACTTTACAATTAATTAAGGTTTTTAGTTGAGATGAAAAAAAGTGAAAAATGGCAAAAGGAGGGAAAACTCATAAGGTGGGGTTGAGATGGGGAGTTGATGCCCGAGTGGATAAAGGTCACGATAGCTCAGGTGGTAGAGCAGCGGCGTATCTAGCCGAAGGTCGTGGGTTCGAATCCCTCACGTGCCATTAACTTTTTTTCATCTCAACTAAAAACCTTAATTAATTGTAAAGTATTTATTGGTCACGCGGACCACGAAATTATAAAAAAATGTATAGAAAACTTGGTTGGCATGTTTACTATTTACTGGCAAGTCCTAACACATAACAAGTGATAGAAAAAGGAGTGTTGTTTTGAATATTAATTGTAAGTTTATATTTAAAAGAAGTTGACTTATTTCGTCAGCTGTCAATTTATGGAATTATAAATCAATTTCCATTGTCTAATCGCAATTTTGTGTCAATATTTAACCGTATGTGTATGTTAATCTCAACGCCTCTCAACTGCCTTATTGGAGTAATATACTTCATTAAGACAGCTATTCCCTGGAGCCAAATTTTGTTAAAGCGTGCACCATCTAAATTGGAATATATATGAATACGAGAGCGCCTCGGGGGAGGCACGTCCTATTGTTGTCGCAACTCTTCAATAGGCTCCGGTTAAAATTATGCCTGTACGAGTAAAATGTACTTCATGAAAAGAAAGAAAACGTAAACTTACTTGTCTATATAAAAATAACTTTGGCTGAATAGTTTGGTTAACATATGTAATGTGTATATCTCATTAAAATTAACAGTTTCAATTGCGGTTTATTTAACCTGTTAAAAGGAGCAAAATCACTATCAAATTACGACGAATTTCTATTACCAGATGAGAACCTAATTCATTCATATTATGAAGTTTCTTCATATGTGATTGTTACTCAACTTGAGGGAAGGAAACTGCCACAGAGTTTTGAATATTTAATAATTCCAGTATGTCAACTGCCACGGCTCGCAGGAATTTACGGTTAAATGGTCTAGGGAAATTCATAGATAAATCGATGAACATGGGTATTATGACTTGTCGATTATTTCTTTTTTGGTTACAGTAAAAAGAGATAAATCGAACAATATACTTTTTCTATAGCATTTTCCTGTCAAATCCACTTTTTTCAAGTCCACTTTTTTTACGCCAAATTAACTTTTTGGAATTGGCTAATATGATTAACATAAGGCCATAAATTAGCTTTCCTTAAAGGAAAGTTATAAAAAAAAACTTTTTGGAACTTTAAATTAACCCGTTCTTTAAAGAAATAGAAAAACACGTACGAGATAGTATGAAATAAGCGTGAAAAATAAAATTCTTGTTTATGTCCGATTTTTTTTTTTAATAAAAACGAATTGGCCACTGTCGAAAAAAATGATATAAAATTTGACATATAAATTAAATAATAATCAACATATGTATTTAGTGGTCATAATCGACCATAGTAATTATTTTTATTAATTATACTTTTAATGTAATGTCTCCGTTCAGATGAAAAAGTAAGTGTAAAGAACGGGATTCGAACCCACGACTTTTGGCTAAAATCGCTGCTGCTCTAAGCATTAGAGCTATCGTGATTTTTTCAATTAAGCTCTAGTGGTTAGAGCAGAGGTGCAGTGAGCCGAAGGTCGTGGATCGAATCCCGGTGGTAACATTTGATTTTTCACCCCAACCAAGAGCTTGGATTAAAAGTATAATTAATTAAAATACACATTAAGGATTATACTTTTATTAATATAAAATGGGTTCTTAAATAAAATACCACATGCAAATTAATTACAAATAAATGTATGAGTTATATAAAATTAAATATAAAAACGAACGATTATTAGAGATTTTTTAATAAAAAATAATTTAACTATAAAAAATTATTTAAAAATGCTCAAGTCAATAAAAGAAGCTTTTTTTAAGATTTAATTTTGTATATATTTTTAAATTTTCTACATACTAAATTTCCATATTTGTCTTCTAAACGTCTTATTATTTTTTTCATATATAGAACTTTTACTTCACGTTATTTTATTTCATGCCATCTCTTTGGCTTTTATGATGTTTTAAAGAAAGGGTTATGTTGAAATTAAAATGTGTTAATTTGAAGTTTTATGCCATCACCAATTTTATATTTTAATAAACTTTCAAATTATAAGAACAATATTTTATTTTTATTTTTATTGTAATTAATTCGTTTCCAGTTCTTTTAAGAAACCTTGTTGCTGCATTGTTTTACACAGTTGAAAGTCGTGTGTTTGAAAATGGATTAAAAAACTTTTCTTCTTAGATCCCCCAAAGGGAAAGCATGTGCAGAAATGGAAAAAAAATAGTTTTGTTTCAATTTGATTGTGACCCAGATCACTGCTGATTGCAAGAAATTGTAACGTAAACGGTTGTACGTCAATTAACGTTAAAACTATTTTAACACTGCTAAACAAGGGCAAGAAAAAGGTTAGCCGTAAGTTTTGAAGCGGTTAACCGACCCTTGACGATATTAGGAAATAGCTTTTATTGGCTTTCACATCTGCATATACGACATGCAATCTTGTTACCGCCGTCTTTTGTACAACTGCTTGAAATAACGCGCGATTTTCCACGTAGGATTTTTTTAAATGGCTAAACGACCAAAAGTCTGTATTCTTTATTTACAACGTACATCCATTTAAATCCGCCAGGGTTCTGGATTGTCTACTGATTTCAATGAAAGATTTTAGCTTTTCTCCGTCAAATTATCCCTTTTTAACTTCAAATTAACCTTTTTTAATTTTTAATAACATCTTTTTAATTTTAAATTACCATTTTTTATTACGTGTGTGGTGTTTAGTGACAGTCAATGATTATTCGAAGATCGTGAGATGCGGTCTGGTGTGACGTAGGTTTTAGTAAAACGTTTTCTTTATCATGCGAACGTTTCGATCTTTATTTAGATCATCTTCAGGGCCAGGGATTTATAAACATTGTTTGTAAAATTTAAACAATGTTTATTAATCCCAGGCCCTGAAGATGATCTCAATAAAGATCGAAACGTTGGCACGATAAAGAAAAAGTTTTTCTAAAACCTACGTTACAATAGACCGCATCTCACGATCTCCGAATAATCATTTTTTATAACCACTTTTATATTAAGCCTTTCTAACTTCAAATTAATTATTTTAATTTCAAATTAAGCCATAACCCATTTTAAGTTCATATTTACCCGTTTTTAATTTCAAGTTGACCCTTTTTTATAACATTAAAGAAACATAGGAGGAAGTATGATTTATAAGCGTGTAAAGTAAAACTGCTGTACGAAGGGAGGGGACTTGTTCACTTGTCCAGATGGTCGAAAGTCTGTCTGGATAATCCGAAAATTTGTGCTTTTATAAGGATCGTGTGATAAAAAGGACTTAAAAAACACACACAGACACACAAAACCAAAAGTGTACACTTATTTACATATCAAGTTACATTTAAAGTAATTGATAGTCTTTTATTGGCTTTTGTTTAAGTCTGGACACGGGGTTCGCGAAAAATTTATAAAAAAAGTATATGTAATAAAAAAAACCGTTTTGATGGAAGCCAACATACGAATAACACGACACAGCAATTTCTAATTAGCATTTTCTTTTAAAATAGAATACACCTCTTTTTAAATTTGTTTTTTTAAACAAAAACGTGACTGTATGCCTTTCCGACCTCCTCGATCGCGTGACTAGTGGAAGAGCGATTTGGCGGCCTTTACGAATTTCGAACGACGAAATAAAGTTCTCATAGTTGAATTATGAATTTAATAAAACAATATAAATATATTGAGAATTATGTAAAATTTAGAAAAATTATTTTAACTGGCGGGTCCGGATAAACGGGTTTTCACTGTATCTTCTACGTTTTTCAATACTTTAACGAATGGGTTAATTTGAAATTAAAAAGTGTTAATGTTGGAATAAAGAAGGTTAGTTTAGGTTTAAAAAAGGTTAGTTTGAAATTAAAAAGAATTGATTTCATGGAAAATGCAGCTATACCGTTGCTAGTACAAGAATCTACAAGGTTGCAAAAAAAAGTAACCTTTTTAAACCTTTGTAAAAGTCAGTGAGTAAGTGGATCGAAGTCTCGATAGCTCAAGTGGTAGAGCAGCGGCGTATTTAGCCGAAGGTCGTGGGTTCGAATCCCGCTCGTGACCCTGACTTCTTTATCTCAACTAAAAACGTTAATTAATTGAAAGATATTAATTGGTCAAGCGGACCACGAAAACTAGTGAATTTAATAAGTTAAAATGAAGTACACTTCACTAAAGCTTTCCGTGGCCATTTCATTTGTCGCCGAGAATCAAATAGATTACACGATATTTGAAAAATGGCAAAAAGGAGGGAAAATTCGAAAGGTGCGGTTGTGATGAGAAGTTAGTGACCGAGTGGATCGAAGTCACGATAGCTCAAGTGGTTAGAACAGCGGCCTGTTGAGTGGAAGGTCGTGGGTTCAAATCCCGCTCGTGACACTGACTTTTTTTATCTCAACTAAAAACCTTCATTAATTGAACGATATTAATTGGTCAATCGAACCACGAAAACTAGTGAAGTTACAAAAAAGGTTATAACCATTTAGTATTAACACTTCAATATTTAAATATTTGTATATTAAAAGCGCTTTAAAAAATAAACGAAATATTCTCCAACTTTCTTAACAAAAAACCAATTTATTTATTTAACAATAAAAGAATAAATGAATTTATTATGGCTAATAAAATTGATAAAAAATAGGGGGTTGACAATGGTAAACGCGCCATGTACATTTCAATTTGTGTTAACAAATTTTATTTACACATCATATAAAATAATAATTCTTTANCCTTCCGCAACATACAACTCATACCTTCGAAAGATCCTTTCTGATCCGAGCCCCTAAACTCTGGAACTCCCTTCCCCTTTCTATTCGTCACGCTGCCTCCTTTTCCTCCTTTAAATCCCACCTGTACAATCACCTCCTCTCCCTCCAAGCAGAGACCTCACGTTAACATTTGTTATTTTTGTTTAATATTCTCGTATTTTTTTCTGCTGTCCTGCCTTATTGGTATACATTATACCAAGATTTCTATCTTCTTTTTTTTTACTTTTAACTTCATAGAAGGAACTTCCTTTATTTAGTTCATGTAAATTATTCTTAGGGACACCAGTCCCAGAATAAAGTTATTTTTCTTCTTCTTTTCTTCGTCAAATTGGACTTTCACCCCCAAGGGTTCTCGTCGATGAACAGACCCTAGGGTCTATACTTCAGGGGAGTTGACCTACCCCGTTTTGCGGCTGGGTCACTTACCCGCTAGCCTGATGCTCAGGAGATGGTCGCCGTTCCTAATCATCGTGGTTATTCTACAACGGTGGCTTTCGAAAGCTAGTTCATTTCAGCCCTCAAAGCATGCAAACTATTCTAGCCTAAAACTAACCAACGTCTATAATACGGTGGCACAAATAAATACATTCACACCTATGTACATTGCACTCATTCTGATTAGTCGATGGAGTACTCGATCCAGGTTTTTCGAATTTCACCATCAGCCTCACCACTCACACTAATAAATTCGCGCAATCAAAAAAAAATAACCACAAAAAAAATAGGATAAAATAAAACAGATCTGTATACAACAAAATCACACAACGTCCTTTAAAATACGGAACTGGGGACCTAGAAATTCGCTGCTGTGCCCGAGAACAATTCCTAAATTCCTGGGCATACCTACCCGCTCTTTGGATGGAACCAAGGCATGACCAAGTTCTGTTATGTGGGACACAACGAGCAACCTTTCTCTGCATAAGGAGCACCTGCGCGGGCTTTTGTATGACATCTAAAATACATTGGCAGTTTACTTTACATGCTTATATTTTATATCATCTTATCAGTTTTATAAGTGAGGATTAATCCAAAAATAAAAATGTTAGATTGAAAGTAAAAAGAGTTGCTTTGATGGAGAAAGCTATACTACTGCTAGTACAAAACCCTACATCCACAGTGTTTTTTTGCAAGTTTTTAAAACTTATTTATTATTGATACTTATTGTTTGGATACAAAGAAGTTCAAAATAAAAAGATTCTTAGTATATACTGTTCTGTTGCCATCCTTTAAGTAATGTATTGCAATATCCGTATAATTAAAAATTTAAATATAATTGAGTAGTCTTTTTACCTCCTCATAGCCGGCGTTCAGCGGCATAAACTCTGCACTTTCTTCGGTTGCATATTAAAAAATAAAATAAACAAATATAAACCTTCTTACAACCGCCTTAATTTGAAAAGGGAATTCTTGAAGAAGTTGAAAGTACCATGTTAATTATTAGATTCACGAAGCTTAAGAGAACCTCTACAGCTTACTATTCAATTACTTTCTCCTATTTTTTTTCATAGTTCGAACAGCCAAGCCGACAACTTATTATTTTCCCGGCTGACCTAGAAAATTGCACGACAACCTCAAAACATAGCCTATCCACTCGTGTGGACAACCCACGTCGGAGGGGCCTTTTAAATTCCACACCCTTAAAATCACGCACGCGGACGGAATTTTGTTAAACGATCAAGGTGTCCTTTTTGAACCGTACGCCGATAATAGCGTCGGAAATCTTGCAGTTTTATCCCTTCAGCCAATATACTGAGTTGACCATTAATAAACGTTCCGTGGCTATGGAGCAACTCATTTTTATATATACATAAATGTGTGGTGATTAGTGACCGTTAATCGATATTTATTTATAAATCGTGAGATGCGGTCTGGTGTGATGTAGGTTTCAGAAAAACATTTTCTTTATCGTGCCAACGTTTCGATCTTTATTGAGATCATCTTCAGAGCCTGGGATTTACAAACATTGTTTACATATAACAATTACATTTTGGATGTGGAAAAGTTACCGACATCCTTCCCCACCCCTTGAAAATCCAACGTATATAAACATAAAACATTAAAATCTCACTGGCACTCTCCACACGACACGCAAGAATGGCACAATTACACAGAAGACAAACACTTTGAGTGAGTAGAAATACTTTGTGAATATTTAAAAAATATATTTTGCATTGCATAAATTCACTTTTCTACATCCAAAATGTAATTATTATATGTGAACAATGTTTGTACATCCCAGGCCCTGATGACGATCTCAATAAAAATCGAAACGTTGGCACGATAAAGAAAATGTTTTTTTGACACTGACACCACACCAGACCGCATCTCACGATTTCTAAATAAATATATACATAAAAATGTATTAATAAAAAATGAACTTTATAACATGTTTATAATTGAAGATGTTGCGGAACGGAAGCAGTGATCTGTGGCCGAACATGATTAATCCTCGGGGACCAATTTCCAAACCGCGCTAACCACTCGAGATAAGATTTAGCCACGAATTTCATCCTTTGTACGCTTCTCGAAACATAATTTTTAACGTCGAGGCATCTTTTTCTGGAGAATATTACAAACAGTGTTTAATTTAACAAAAGTGAGCTTTTTTTTTTATCGTACGCCGTTTCTCTCTGGTTTACGTTTTATGTAGGCCATATGTTTATAGGGATTATGCGTGTACTAACGGTAGATTCTCATTAAGGACTGTCGTTCACTGGACTTTTTGTGCAAGGGATATTGAAATATATACTAGGGATATAAATACAATCGGAAATCGGCTTAAGTGTAAAGTTTGTATTGATGTGGTTAAGGAATAAACGTCTGGTTTGTATTTCTTGCACACTTCGGGTCTGTTGGATAGTCTGAGTAAAAAAAAGCTGATTCCAGTTGGGTCCTTTCTTTTCATTTCGTATAATATTAATATTATTATTATTGGATATTAAATTAATTATTTAAAAAACGCTTAATATTTCTGGTATTTGGTAGTTATCGGTTTTATACTCTACCTATTAATGAGTATATTTCCTAATTCCCTCTTTATTTCATAATTGTTATTGAATTGCTCAAACATCTAAAGCTTGATTCCACTAGATCATACTCATAGGAGTACCATGGTAAAATAAATTACAGAATACATTGGAAAACAAAGTTGAATACAGAATTACAGTTTTAGAAGCACAGCTGGATTATGAGGAATTATAATTGAAAAACTAACTTCCATTATTTTTGGTGTCAACGAGTGTAATTCGGGAAATGTTGACTTGTCAAATCAGTTCAATATTTGAGGGAAACTGAATGTATAGATTTTTTTTCTTCAAATTCATTTTTAATTTCAAATTAACCATTTTAACAACAAATAAATCCTTTCTAACATCAAATTAAACTTTATTTTAACTTTACGTTTATCTTCTTTAATTATAATTTAAACCTTTTTTAATTTCAAATTTACACTTTATTTAAACCATTTGAAATTTGAAAAATTTAAATGCCATATGAATGTTAATTACAATTAAAAGTTGTGTTCAATCAAATAAAAAGCATAGTTTTTGTTGTTGTAAAACTTCAAAATTTACAATTGATTCGTTTGTAAAATAACATATAAAAATTAAACTATTATATATAAATAATTATCTTTTATATGTAATAGTTAAAAAATATCTTGACAAAAACTAAAATATACAGGGTGAATATCTTTCCCCCCATATTTTTGTTTATTGGTGCTTTTATGGGAAAAAGTACGAAATGAGTAAAATTTATATTCTGTAGAAAGCAACGTTTTCTGAAAGGTTTTCTAACGCTGAATTCTCGGTCCGGATGATTTTTAATTTTGAGCAAAAATTCTTGTTATTTGAAAAAAAAAAAAAAATCTGAATATTGTTATTGCGAACACCGAAATCTCTAACTACATGAAGTAATGGTTAATTTGACGAATTAATTTATTTAGCAATTAAATTGATTATCAATTAAATAAACTTGGATAATAAAAACAATACAATAATAGATAGACAGCGGTAGGTAACCTCACCGTGTGTATTACAATTTTTTGTTAAGAAATTTCTTAATCTATAAAAGAAAAATCCAACATTTCAATTATTAAATTTATATAATTTTTAATTTTATTTTTGTTGACTTCGATCCACCCGGACACCAACTTCCTATTTCAATCCAACCTTTTGAATGAACAATGGTAAAAAGGAGGGAAAATTCGAAAGGTTGGGTTGAGAAGGTTGGGAAGTTGGTGTCCGAGTGGATCGAAGCCACGATAGCTCAAGCGGTAGAGCAGCGGCGTATTTAGCCGAAGGTCGTGGGTTCGAATCCCGCTCGTGGCACCGACTTTTTTATTTCAACCAAGACCTTACATAAAGATTAATTAATTGAAACATGTAATTTGGTCAATCGGACCACGAAATCTAACGAATTCTTAGAATTGATGAACGGTGGAGTGTGCGGTTTTCAATCCTTTTAAAACGATAATTCATATCACAGAAAGTTGTTTTTAACGATAAGGATTTCGAGCTTACAGCTCATCATCAAGTTGAAGAAGTTCTACAACCATGTCTCTCGACATGAATTGCAAAATTGAACCCGCCGATCCTCCGCCAACACGACGTTCCAATGAGAAGCTAGTTTTTAAAGCCGCTCAATTTTGAACGTGCGAAAAGTGGAAATTATAACACAAGTAAACATTATATTAATATTAATAATAATAATTACTTGTATTATTAACATATTAAGGTACAAAACAAAAATTAAATTAAAATAATACCTCAATAATAGATTAGTAAATTAATGATAAAATTAATAAAAATTAAATTAATTAATTTATTTATTTTGGACATATAATATCATTTACGTACATATTTAAAGTAGGAGGTTGATCAATATCGATTATATTATTAATGCATTTATCTCCATGTTCAATTTTACTTTTTTTGAATTTCAAATTTCTCAAACCAATCTAGTTCCCTCCCTTTGTTGAAACTATTTAACACTGTTGCATTTAAATTTAAATTTAAATTGTGTTTTGCTTCTTTTAGATGGTACTTAAATTCCGAAAATTCGTTTAATTTAGGCAAGTGTTCTCTAGCTCTCGTTTTTATTTCTCTACCGCTTTGTCCTATATATTTAATGTTGGAATTGTTTCTGTTAAGTTGGTAAAACCAGCTTTTTTCCAAATTGTCTACCTTGTCTTTAGGTTTTGAGTGGATGTTTCTAAGTGAACACGTTTCTAAAAGCTATTNGGTGTGTACTGTTAGTGTACTTATGTCAGTGTAAGTGTAGGTAGGGGGATGTGTAATATGTGGGTGGACGCAGTTTACCCTCATGCCCGGGAGGTCTAAAAGCTATTCTAAAACCTTCTTGTTTAAGAATTTTAATAACTCATTTACGTTTTCGTAGTCAATTGACCAAGTTACATCTTTCACTTAATTATTCTTTCTAAGGTCTTGGTTGAGATAAAAAAGTTCGTGTGACGAGCGGGATTCGAACCCACGACCTTCGGCTAAATACGCCGCTTCTCTTGACTACACTTGAGCTATCTTGACTTCGATCTTCTCGGACACCAACACCCCATCTTCACCTACAACCTTTCGAATTTTCCCTCTTTTTGCCATTTTCAAATGTCGTGTAGTATTGTTCTTTTAACTAGCAACCTATCAATAAATATTTCTAGATATTCATTGTTTTTTGCTAAGGTTTTAATAGTTTCGAATTCTTTTTTTATAGTTAGCAGGTTTTAATGGGAGTTTTAACATGACGGTCTATGAGCCAAATGAAACCAGCAACCTTTTCGGTTGCTGTATATTCCGCCGCAGCTTCGCCCATCCACGTTTAACTATTCATGCAAATAAATACATTCTTGCATATAGAGCCTTTCAAACAGTTTCCACAATTAAACATTGGGGAGGCACCGGGGTATTGGTATTTCGGCCATGTCTTGCCCTCGTAGCACTATACCCACATTCACTATAGTAATTAACCTAACTAATTTGATGGGGTACTTTTTACCAAACTAATTTCTAAATCAGCTCTGAGCTAAACCGATTTTGAAGTTCACACCCACCTTCAAATAACAAGTTAAATAAAAAAAAATCTTTTCTAAATAATAAATGCGCAAGCGGCTTTTTCATAAGAGTAGCAGGAATAATTAAAAGGGCGGGAAAAAGCGAAGCGAGACGTAACTTTTTTTTCTTTGATCGGCGTCCCGTCCCACGGAGACGAGTTGATAACCGCCGGGCCAGGCACATGATGAAGATACGCCCGCGTGCGATCGAGTAAAGGAATCAATACGTCATCTTTTTTTTGTCCTTTCCCAAACAAAAATATGAATTAATAAAATCCGGCCGGAGCAGCGGCTTCCAAGCACATTTTCTCGGCACTCTGTTCTCCCGGGTGAATTTATTCCGGACACGACAAAATTCAACCCAAGTTTATTTTTTTTTACGCTAAGTAACCTAATAGGTCTAGAACATTTTATGTCGAATGGAACCTTGCCCGTTTTCAAAATGACTCTAACGATTGAGGTTTAACTCTGATAGAAATAGAAATCTAGAATCCTGATGTAGACGACGGTTTTTTTATGGTGGGGTTTTCAGAATAATGTTTTAAACATTGATAAAAGCTTATTAGCCGAAGGACATGGACTGACGCCTATAATTTGGTCCCGATAAGTGGAATTTGTCGTACAATTTTTTTTCTCTAAAAATAAAATGATGTAATGATTAATCGATTAGGTTTCCGATTGACCAAATAAATTCTTTTCAATTAATTAATCTTTAAATAAGGTATTGGTTGAGCTAAAAAAGTCAGTGTCACGAGCGGGATTCGACCCCACGATCTTCGGCTCAATACGTCACTGCTTTACCACTTGAGCTTTCTTGACCTCAATCCACTCGGACACTTAACTTCCCATCTCAACCCCACCTTTTGAATTTTCCCTCCTTTTTGCCATTTTTCAAATATCGTGTAATCTATTTGATTCTCGGCGACAAATGAAATGGCCACGGAGAGATTTAGTGAAGCATACTTCATTTTGCTTATTAAATCGATTAGATTTCGTCGTCCAATTAACCAAATAAATTTTTTTCAATTAATTAATCTTTAAGTATTGGTTGAGATAAGTTACGACAGCTCAAGTGGTAGAGCAGCGGGGTATTTAGCCGAAGAACGTGGGTTCGAATCCCGATCGTGTCACTGACGTTTCATCTCAACCGATCTAAACATCAAATACTATTTCTAATTTCAATTAATCTCTTTTCAACTTCAAATTAACATTTTTAAATTCAAAATTAACCCTTCCTTTAAATCATTAAAAGAACTTAAAAGATATTATGAATTATAGGCATGTAAAGATAAATTCCTGTATATTTCGCGAGTATTTGTTTAAATATAAAATACTTGACCTTTTATAAGAGCATATAGTTAATATTTACAATTAAGAAATGAGATCGGATGAAATATAAGCATGTATTAGTAAAATTCTTAAATATTTGAGAATTTAAAACAAATATAAAATGCGATCTTATATAAAATACTACAGGCAAATTAATTAAAATTAAAATGTCAAATAACATTAAATATAAAAACAAATGATTCTTGTAAAATTCAATTTTTTTATATACGATTCTGTTCGTCTATAAAGTAATGATTATTTAATAAATTATCGAATTGTTAAAAAACCTATTTAATTTTATGTCTTAATTTTAATTGTAATTAATTGTCAGAGGGTTTTCTCAATTTCTCAAGAAAAAAACAGAAATCTTTATTTGTCGTTTATGAAATACTATGCTAATCTATTATTTTGTTTACTTAGATGCAAAAAAATTACCAACGTCAGCCAACAAAACTAAAAACTTATGGGTCCATTTATCCTATATGTTAGAAAAAACTCAGTAATAATTTAAGGGACATTTTATATCCTTTTCCACTTTAATTGCAAATTGTATCATTTTTGGGTTTGGATTTGGATTTGTATAGGCTCAAATCCGCACCTGTACGTGCCTATATACAAACATGTGCCGAGTTGAGCCTATTGGCTTCTCGTAGTCCACCGGCAATTCCAGCTTTTGCTATTTTCAGTAAATCGCTGGTAGACTCAAGAGTCACCCGCCCCGGGTGTTGGCAGACCTCAGTT
The DNA here is from genome assembly GCF_000648675.2 of Cimex lectularius. Classification (NCBI taxonomy): domain Eukaryota; kingdom Metazoa; phylum Arthropoda; class Insecta; order Hemiptera; family Cimicidae; genus Cimex; species Cimex lectularius. Next base: position 349,533 of record NW_019394228.1, read on the forward strand.
CCGTCCAGCCACCAAGGTTGGGCTCCAGGGGAGGGGTGCTGTCAACAGCCAGGTCAATTCAGCACCCAACGCATGCCGTTCCAAACCCATTCATACTCACGTTCATTCGTAAATACGTTCACTCCTATTTACATACTATTCGTTCAATTAGGGGATGGAGTACTCGATATTTTTCTATCACCCTTTAAACATATTATAAAACTAACCTAACTGTGGTTCGATGGGGTACTCCATATTCTGCATTGTCCTTTTCATATCATACATTCACGCTAATAAATACATTCACACTCACACATCCTTTATATGTATATTTTACAACTGACGTAATTGAGCGTCGATGGGGGTCTCGATATTCCGACATCGACCCTCTCACATCACACATTCACGCTAATAAATACATTCACACTCAATACAAACTAGTATACGCAATTATTATTACTATATACAATAGAACAACCCCGTTTCCTCCAGGAATCTGAACAGGGGACTCAAATACTCGCTGCCCTGCTCAATTCTTAAATCGGATGGCATTCCTGCGTGCTCTCTTTATAGAGCCAAGGAATTCCATCCTTCAGTTAGGTGGGACACATCGAGCAATCTTTCTCTGCATACCGGACACATACGTACGTTTTGGCCCAAAAGTAAGTGTCCGTGTGTCATCCTCGCATGGCCTATTCTTAATTGAGTGAGGATGACCCTACTTCTAGGAGTCAGACCCAACCGAGGGCACCCATCGATAGTGCTATTGATACGCAAGAGCTACTCTGTGCCCATTGACGCTGCCACCTTCTTTTAATCATGTTTTTTATTGCATCCTTAACTTCAGAGGATCGGATCACGGTGATTAAGTCCGGAGGTTGGGACGTCCCGGCCTTAGCCGCCTCGTCCGCTATTTATCATATAGAGTATAGACTAACAAAGCTCAAGTACTTTATATTTAAAACAAAAACTCTCAAATATACAGGGATTTTATTTTACATGTTTATATGCCATGCCATCTCCTGGCTATTTTTTTAGTTTCTTAAAACAGGGCTAATTTGTAATTTAAAAAATATTAATTTGAAATTAAAAGGCCCTATTTTACGTTAAACAAGTTAACTTGAAATGGGAATAGGTTAATTTGTCGACAAAACATTATATGTGGCCTAAAAAAGTATCCATCACTGTTCCATGTGTGTATTAAAAACGATAAATGTATAATAGTGAATGGTTTTATTGAAAATTCAATCAAAAATTTATTAAGTTTGTGGAAAATAAACACGCCTTAAAACTGGGTTAATTTGTAATTTAATAAAATACTAATTTGGAATTAAAAGGCGCTAATTTACGTTAAATACAATATACATCACATACATAAATAAATACATAAATATACATACATATACATAAATAAATATAAATATACATACATAAATATACATCACTGTTCCATGTGTGTATTAAAAACGATAAATGTATAGTAGTGAATGGTTTTATTGAAAATTCAATCAAAAATTTATTAAGTTTTTGGAAAATAAACACGCCTTAAAACTGGGTTAATTTGTAATTTAATAAAATACTAATTTGAAGTTAAAAGGCGCTAATTTACGTTAAATACAATATACATCACATACATAAATAAATACATAAATATACATACATATACATAAATAAATATAAATATACATACATAAATATACATCACTGTTCCATGTGTGTATTAAAAACGATAAATGTATAGTAGTGAATGGTTTTATTGAAAATTCAATCAAAAATTTATTAAGTTTGTGGAAAATAAACACGCCTTAAAACTGGGTTAATTTGTAATTTAATAAAATACTAATTTGAAATTAAAAGGCGCTAATTTACGTTAAACGAGTTAAACTGAAATGGAAATAGGTTAATTTGAAGGAAAAACTGTTAATTTGAAGGCAAGAAATTATATGTGGCCTAATAAAGTAAAAAAATTAAGTTTGAAAGTTTGAAAGTTTTGAAAAAAGTTTGAAATTAAAATTACAAGAAATTAAGTTATATTGACCGTCAAATTTCCTTTCCTATGTTCTCAGTGATTATTCCGTTATAAATTTTTTCACGACTCAAATTCAAACATAAATTTATCAAACTGTCTTGAATATGGCTTTATGATTTTAAAACAGCAGTTGGGGTTGATAGGCTGCAGACAAAATTAAGTTTTTGGAAAACAAACACGCCTTTAAAAATCCGTATATTAATCCAGATATTTGAAGGGGAAACGGTTTTTCAAAAGTTAATCCAAGTTGAAACCAAGTGTGGGCCGAAGTCGCACGAGATTTCCTTTGACTTGCTAGCTTGGATAGTACAGCTCATTGACAAGTGGCGGCCAAAAACGAAAGATTTGTGAAACAAAGGGGCCGAGAGAACCCCATTCCACGTACCGAAATTATTGCTTCTCCGTTTCGAGACACTTGAAGAAGGCCGAGTGCCATTAAACTACAGGGCAAACACCAGGGAGAAAAAAAGATTCCGTATGGAAAAAGACATATGTTCTTTACTGCCACTACAACCAGGGCGAACTTTATTCCGAGTCGCGTGCGATTTTTCAAGATCGATCGCTTTGGACATTTTCAAGTTTAAAACCCACCGATTTAACAAACTGAACGATTATTTGTACTTCATTAGTAATATTAAGAGCGGGAATCATAGAAAAGTAATAAAAACAATATTTTCCCGTTCGGAAAAGCATTATTATATTAATTTAAAAAAATTCAAAACTGTTAGCCTATTTCAAAAAATTGAATACTTGCTGTAAAATTAAGCATAAAAACATGCTTTTAAATTTAAATTATTACAATGGTTTAATAATCAAAAATTTGATTTTTTAACTAATAATACAACGTGTTATTTTTTGATTTATCATTTGAACTAATGCGATGAGTAAGGAGAGGTGAAGTTGAAGGAGGACCGCTATATATCTTCATTTATTTATTTGATTTTCCTGAGGAATGTCCTGAGGAAATACTTGTCTAATTCACAGCCGAAAATAATCATTCTCTTTTTCAAGACATGCCATAATGAACTATAAAGTTAATTCCAGAGTTCGTGGTCCGATTGAACGAATAACGTTTTTCAATGAATTAATCTTTATATATTTTGTCTCAACCAAGGCCTTATATAAAGATTAATTAATTTATAATGGTAATTATAGTTAGTACTATTTCTCGATTTTTCATTCCGTTAAAAAAACAACCAAGTATATGTAAATTTCTATATTTTAGCTCATCACCTTAACCCACGTTTTATTTATGTCTATACTAATTTTATTGGTTACATAAGCTATAATAAGGATTAATGTACTAATCACTGTTTACTAACAAACGAAGTTTAGACATTTTTTTGGATCTTTTTAATGTTCCTTTTAGTCGGTTTGCATTTTTTGTAATCCCCTGGTGCAATTTTTCTCTGTTTTCTTTACTCTGTTAATTTTGTATGCGTCATATTTCGTTACTTTCTAGGAAGAAAGGAAATCATTGCGTTAAATTGCTAATGGTTTTGGCGTCACGTCCGAAATATTCAGTGAATGCATTAAAAATTTCCAAAACCTGAGAAAATACAACATGACCTTCGGTGCAAGAATATAAAGGAGGTCTGGGTAATGACCAAGCATCTGGCCAAAGGAGAATATAATATAGCCAAAACACCTAGGAGAACAAGATCAAACATAGTATAGTAATATAATATAGTATAGTAAACATAGTATGTCAGAATAAGTCCAGAAAAAAACAAAAGGAGAAGTGAGTTGAATACGAATCCACGGTGCCGGACAGACAAAACCATTAAAAAATTAAAGAACTATCGCCAAAACATGAAAATCTGAGGGGCAAGATTAGGAAGATACATAGTTGATATATTTTGCCCTGAATATAATTTTTGTACAAGTGAAATTATTTTTCTCAAGTTTTTCTCCTACCGAGTTTCTTCAGAAATCACAAATATGGTGATAAATTAAAAATGACTCTCCTAATCTGGAAGAAAATAGGGGATTATGAGCTTATAGCTACAAGCAGTGTCAAACTTGGCTTCCGTAATTATATTCCGGAGATCCAAAATAAAACATTTGATATCTTTTTGCTTAGGTTTATTCTTAATTTACCCTTATGTTTTTTCTTCTTCTTCTTTAAATCATTAAAAAAATTTATTGGTATGTATTTTTTTTCAAAGTTTTTAAATCTTGTCACTTTTAAAATTAAAACTGTAGAAATTTTTGTTAGCTATAACTTGTCCACTACATTCACAAGCATGCTTGCATACATACAGAACTTTTTTTTTCATATCAATTTACAGGGTGCCCCTGAAAAAAGCCCATTTGTAAGTATGTCGGGTTCGAATGCAGGGCCGCTGGATTCGAACCCGGGACCTTTACCTTGCAGTGATGAACGCCGTGTCAACGCCTAAACCGTTGCGGCCACCGACACCCGCGGTTATTATGTTTCTCGAATATATTGGAGACAAAATCTAAACCTTGCTGGCGTAAACTCAAAGAATATAAATCAAGTAATCAAACGGTTGTAATAGCCTGGACATTGGATAAAATCGAGTGGAATTGTGAGCTTTTTAATGAATGCCGAACATTGAGGAAGAAAATTTGACTCCGGCGGATCCACCCAAGGAAAAAGGTTTTTTATTTCAATGAAAATTCGTATTTAAAATTTTAGGATACATATATCGAACTTTATTAGAAATGTCCTTTGGTTTTTGTGACATTCTGTATAGATTCACTAGTTTCGTGGTCCGCTTGACCAATTAATATCATACAATTAATTAAGGTTTTTAGCTGAGATAAAAAAGTCAATGGCACGAGCGGGATTCGAACCCACGATCTTCGGCTTGATACGCCGACGCTCTACCACTTGAGCTATCGTGACCTCGATCCACTCGGACACCATCTTCCCATCTCAACCACACCTTTTGAAATTTCCCTCCTTTTTGCCATTTTTCAAATGTCCTGTAATCAATTTGATTCTCGGCGACAAATGAAATGGCCACGGAGAGCTTTAGTGAAGGATACTTCATTTCAAACTTATTAAATTCACTAGTTTCGTGGTCCGCTTATCAAGCCGAAGATCGTGGGTTCAAATCCCGCTCGTGCCATTGACTTTTTTATCTCAGCTAAAAACCTTAATTAATTGTATTCCGTATAGATTTCTTCCACCAATGTAAACCTCTTTAACTTCAAATGAAAACGTTTTTTATGTCAAATTAACAATTTTTAACATCAAATTAACCTTTTTAAATTTCAAATTAACCCTTTTTCATTTCAAATGAACCATTTCTTTAAATCGTTAAAAAAAGTCGGAGATGCTGTGCACGTACTGAAAAATTCCTTTAAACATGCGCAATTTTTTAAAATATAGCTATTCGCCATCAAATTAATCCTTTTTCATATCAAAGTTACCTTTTTTATATAGCATTAAAAACATTAGAAGATGTTATGACATATATGTATGAACAGTAGCCTGTCTATTTTAATCCTTAAAAAAAAGTTAATTTTAAGTGTAAAAGGGTTAATTTAAAATTAAAAAAGTTTATTTTGAAATTATAAAATGTTAATTTGTTAATTTAAATTGTTACTTTGAAACAGGTTTATTCATTTGACTTAAAAATGCTATATTTCTAACCTCATTTAATACAATCCTGCTTGTTTTTTCCTATCCTCCTTCAAAAAATAAAATAAAAATGACTGGTATATGCAGTACTATGACAGAAATCCCTATTAATAAAATTATAAAAATTAACTAAAACATAGTTTTCCCGGTTCCTAGTGTCCTTTGGCAAGAAAGCTTGGACCTTTTGGCTTATTATCACAAAAAAAAAATTATTTGAATCGGTGATCCCAGATCCGAAGTTTCCCCTTGTCAGTGACACAAAATAATGCAATTTTGAAGACAATTTTTCGAAATATTGAAAATTTCCTAACGAACATTACTTTTTAACGTTCTCCCTTTACCTTTGATTTTTACCATTAATTTTTTTACAAATGGTGTAATGCGAGTAAATGTTAGTAAAAAATAATCTGGAGATACTTAAACTTCGAATAAACCTTCTGTTTATAGCTAGTACTTTCAAAGCTATTAAGCTATCTGACAGCATTAGCACGCACATGTCGGTTCGCGTCCATTTTCATTATGTCCCGTGTCAAAATCCAAATAGCCTATATTTCTAATTAACAAATTGCCAGAGGAAACCACTTGTTAGCGTATAAAATATGTATGTTATGAAAAAAAAAGGTTCCACTAAAATGAGAAAAACGATACTTTTTTGACGCTTAAGATCGGATCAAAACAAATGACACGAAAAACTTCAAACCCCAATATTGAAGTACTACAAACTTGATTTACTTAAATATGTGGAAGTGCGTTTGAACGTATGCAAACTTAAGAAATTTTGTGAATGAAAATCATTCCGAATTGATGATATTTTCATATGGCCAGCAAACATTACAGGAGTCTTCTAGTTTTCAATTCAGATTGGAAAGGGCGGTTGTACAACCAAAATCGCATGTTGGTTATTAGATTTCAAAGTTTGACCCTAATAATGGTTTACTTTGACCATTTTGTGGGCATGCTAGATAGTTATCTTAGTTAGCTAGATAATTATCTAATTCCAGAAAGCCTCTAGACCAGCTGATTAGTTGTTATGTGGTACATTTTCTTATGCAAAAAAAGTTCATTTTAATTTAATAATAGAACTTTAAAATAAGAAAGAGATGCTAGGGGAATGGGATCAACGATTTTAATAAAACTCTTTTTTGCAGATACTATGCCGAAAAATATTATACACGTGTACAATAACGTGTCGAGCGTTCATGCCAATTAAACACTAGAGCCGAGAACTAAATTAAGTCATTTTTTTAAATATATTTTTCTCCCTTTCTTTTACGTGTATATCAAAATTATTACACATCATTTGATTTATGTTACTTAAAATAAGACTATATTGTGTAAGATGGAATTAAATCAGATTAAACGTATGAAACGTTAAAAAAGTTTGGAAGTGCAAAAAGTGAATTTGATGTTGTAAAGGGTTAATTTGAATTTAAAAATGTTAGGTTGAAATGAAAATGGGTTAATTTGAAGTAAAACAAAAGATGTTTAATTGTAATTAAGTTTCATATGGTCTTATCAGATACCAATAGTGTATATTTAAACAAAATTGGCAAATATACAGCAGTATTAATTTCCATGCCTATATTTCATTGTATCTCCTAAGTTTTTTGCTTCAAAAGGTGGTTAATTTAAAATTGAAAGTGTTAATTTCAAGTAAAAAAGTAATATTTTAAAATTGTATTTGGCAGCTAGCCATAGCATGGAAATAGTACATATTGGATTTTTACATTGATAAATGCTATAAATAAATGGTAAATGAATAATCTGAAATTAAAAACGGTTAATTTGATGTTAGTAAGAGTTACTTTGAAATTGAAAAGTTAATTTTAATTTTAAAATAATTACAGTTAATTAAGGGTTTTAGTTGAGATAAAAAAGTCAATGGCACGAGCGGGATTCGAACCCACGATCTTCGGCTTGATACGCCGACGCTCTACCACTTTAGCTATCGTTACCTCGATCCACTCGGACACCAACTTCCCATCTCAACCGCACCTTTTGAATTTTCCCTCCTTTTTGCCATTTTTCAAATGTCGTGTAATCGGATTCGATTCTCGACGACAAATGAAATGGCCACGGAAAGCTTTAGTGAAGTATACTTCATTTTAAATCATTAAATTCACTAATTTCGTGGTCCGCTTGAATAATTTTTGGAAATGGCAAAAAGGAGGGAAAATTCAAAAGGTGCGGTTGAGATGGGAAGTTGGTGTCCGAGTGGATCGAGGTCACGATAGCTAAAGTGGTAGAGCAGCGGCGTATCTAGCCGAAGATCGTGGGTTCGAATCCCTCTCGTGCCATTGACTTTTTTATCTCAACTAAAAACCTTAATTAACTGTAATATATTAATTGGTCAAGCGGACCACGAAATTAGTGAATTTAAAATAATTATCACTTTGACATTAAAATGGATAATTTGAACGTAAAAGTGTTAAATTGACGGAAAATATAATTTTAAATTTTAATTGCAATCATTTTTCATACTGTCTTATAAAAGCACAATATCATATTTGTTTTAAACAAAAATCGCACGTATACATGCATTTTACTTGACCTGCTTGAATCTTATACATACTCCTAATATTTTTCTTTAATGAAGAGAGTGTTTTGAAATTATAAAAAGATTAAATTTGTAGTTAAAAAGAAACAAACTTGACAATTGTTTTTTGCACCCAAAACACACGTGAATAATATTTGTTGAAAATATTCAATATCTTCCTTCGAAAATCACAAAATTAACATGAACTTTGAAACAACTGCACATATCCACCTGTAACTTTACAAGATTTTGGAACCTTATGCAATCACGTAATATCGCATAATCGACTCCGCAAAACATTAGAAACGAAAAAATAAAATTTGAGCTAAATTAGTTTGAGTCCAGTTATCAAATTTCATCCTTATTTTTACATTTCAACAAAAGATAAACTTCCTATACGTATACTTGTTAACCGACCCAGACGATCTGGACCTACGGAATAGAATTGTGGTGCTCAACCAAAAGCTCCAATTCTAAAATAATTCAGTCGCTGCAGTCAAAAATGCTTCGTAGCATCACCTATTACGTCTTAAACCTTGCCCAACACACCGACCTCCAAATTTCTAATGTTAAATAACATCCTTTACCTTTTCCAGCCTTCCAGTCATTTTAATGTTTTATATTATAAACGTATATATGACCTATATGTGTATGATTTTCTTACTAACTGCTAATTTTGTTTACTAGTATAATATATATATCATTTCTCATGATGTAGGTCCAAATTTCATTTAGAAAAAAACTTTCATGTATAATTTATTAAAATCTTAAAGTTGTTGACATACACTGAAACAAAAAATATTCCTTTGTCCACGGAAAATTGGATTTTTATAAATCCAGAGAAGTTTAACATCTATCGCTCCCCCCTGCCACGAGCGGGCAGTGTATACGGCGGAACTAAAATTTCCCTCGAGCTGAACATGATAAAAAATAAACAAGCATAATAATAAGAACTACAACTCTTTTTGTTATGTACCGAGTCGCTCAGTGCGGTTCAGCAGGTCCGCAGAAGTGCCTCCGTGGACCCCCTAATAAATAAGATAAAAGAACATTTAAAAGGAATCTATGCAGCTGTGAAGAAGGTCCATAGCGATAGCCGGGAACGAAGAAACAGGCAGGACGCCCAAGGAAGCCGCCGGTCCCACGACCTTTCCCAACCCGGCCCAGCCGTCCTAAATCTATTAATTACAAATTCAGTAAAAAAGGATGGAAAACCCGCTGGGCTCGTAGAAATACAAATAACCCTGCTAAACCGTTAAAAAAGACGGCAGTCCCTGTGGTCCACGGAGAGCGGTTCGAAAAGGGAAAAGGCCATACAGACAAAGGTCATACAAGAGTAACGCACGGGTACTTTCTGGCTGGAAAGGGGCCGCGTAGGTGCCCGTTACGCAAGGATAGAATAACGGACGAGAACCTTTTCAATTGTAGAAGTCTTTACGTATATAGACGATATTTTGGCATATCAACGGACCTGTAGAGTACTCTTGTGGTACGGCAGGAGGCACATATCGCAGTTCTGGTACCTCAAGGCTATAGGAATTATTAAATGTATATGGGGTTTTTTATGTGTGTTTGTGTTGTGTCTGTATTGACTTTACGTTGATTTATTGGAAAGAATGTAATTTAATGTAGAGTTCAAATCTTCTTTAAGGTCTTTTTACTACGTGAAAGAAAGACAAAAGGGTTGGGATCACCAAGCTTTCGGCACCACTATGTTGCCATCATCAGGGCCTATTTATTAAGAAAAATATACATAATTAATATAATTCAACAATCAATTAAAACAATAATACATACTTTCCCAAGAGATAAGAGCAAAAAATTCTTATCGGAAAAAAAACTAATGTAAAAGTGCTTTGGTTTAGGTTATGAAGCACATGCCCAGCATTAAGTTATATATGGTGAACCAGACAACTATGTAAAGTAGTGAGCAATTATTCGCATAAAACATTAACAATTGACAACAATGATAATTTATATATATAATAACATTAAAAAAAAAAATTACCTCACTAATAATTCATATAATTACAAGTCCAACAGTTTTTGTTCTTACTAGCTATTTTTGACATTAAAAACATATGTTATCACAGAGTATTACATTAATGACTAGAATTCTAGCTTTTTTAAATTATATGTACAAAGGATTACAAATTAAGATGAGAACCGAACCAACGTCGCCTCGCCTAAGGTTGGACTGTTCAGTTAGTGAAGGCTACCAGGCTCTGTACACTCCCCATTATGCGCCCTCTAACGGTCGCCACCTTTTTTCCGTTTTTTATAAATTTCCAATAGCCCCGCAAATGTTGAGATGGAACCTAGTTCGTCACCATTTAAATTGTAGGCACTCCTCGTTAAATGGATACCTTTTCCAATAGGAGTCTTCTCTCAAAGCCGACCTCTCGACCCAAGATCTCCGGGGAGTCCAACTTGAAAACATGACCATTCTTTGTAGCATGAGAGGACAACCCTGTGGTCAGCTTTTGTAATTTATTAGCGTGAAAGGAAGGGTTATATTGAATCGGCCTAACCCCGCCTCAAGGCATACCAAGTACTCTGAATGTGACCAGACATATATGTTTGTGGTGATGTATATATATTTATTGTATGTTTTGTTTCTATTCTGTATTTGACAACCTGAGATACAAACAAGAGGCCAGCATGTCTAGGATATCGACGAGGTACACATTTAAAGGCAGAGAGTCAGAAAGCAGATCGAGACGCTCAAATGGCTGCAATTTAAAACAAAATACGCGCGAAAGAAGAGAAAAAGAAGGAAAACACGCACAGGGCCGGCGATGACCTCAGCTGTGTGTCGGCCCATAAACTTCCTACTTTATGATTATTATAAATCCATAGTAGTTATGAATATTTATGTGAATCACCATACCACGGCAAAAAATAATGCCCATTAGATCTAGCTAAAACATTTATTTTTAAAATATTTTATTACTATGATAAATCTTATTTAACTGCTTGGGGCGTCGGGAACCACCCATGCTCTCGTTAGCTGCCGACCATAATCTTTAAATATTCTTTTTTCATTACAAATCAATCCCTTCATTAAAGGAAAAATTAGAAGAAGTTAGAAAACATAAGCGCGTCAAGCAAAATGCCTATAAATTTACTTTTTTTGTTTAAAATAAAAAAAATTTTGAGCTCTTACAAGTCCGTGTGAAAAAACCATATATAGCCTTTTACCGTCAAATTAAGCAATTTTAACTTCAAATTAACTTTTTAATTTAAAATTTACTTTTTATAATTTCATATTAATCCTGATCAATATCAAAACCTTTTCTTTAAAGGGTAAAAAAATTCAAAAATCCAATCGACGGTATCACTTCTTTGGTTAGCTGCCAAAACAATTTTGAAATATTTCTAATGTATTTCAAAATATCCTTTTTAATTTCATATTACGCACAAATGAGCATTAAAAAATATCCCAAGGGTTTATATATAAAAAAAATACGTTCTTAAAACAAATCAAATTTTTTTTTTTCAACAAAAATGCTTTTTGTGCTGCTTTAAAGAAAAATATATTTTTATTTATGTAAATTTTTAATACGATCCTGTATATTATTTTCATATCCTAAGAAAAATCCAAATCGACTTGTATATAATAATCTTGAAATATACACATAATAAAGAGAGAAATTCATATTTTACAAGGATAAATTAATAAAAAGCCCTCTTTTCTGCACAGAAGGCCCGTTGGATCGAATATCCGTCTAATATTTTTCCATGTCTAAACACTAAAACATTTTTTTTATTGAACTAAGCAAACCAGCCACCTGAGGCTCAGCTTGTGAGTGAAATTTTTGTGTTAAAAATTACATTTTATTGTTATTGTTAAGACTGAATCGGGTCAGTAATGTCTAAAAGAGAAGCAAGCATTCATATTTTATCAGTGATGCGTTTTAAGGTGAGTTGACTTGTACATTTTACACTTAATTCAGCATCTTTTAAAAAAGTTAATTAATATTCAGCCCAAGCCCTCTGAGTAAAAGAAAATGGATTATTATTTTGTGTCCTCCGAGTTTATTATAAATTAAAAGATAATGCAAAATTAGCGAGAGAGAGTTTTAAAGAGGAGAGGAGAAAAGGGTGAAAAAACGTTCCCCGTTCCCTAATGAGACGGAGAACTTTTTCTATTAGGCAGGTCGTGTCAACATTGCATGGCATATCGAAAATTCGTTTAGTGAACCGCGGGAGGATATGAATAAATAAAATCAAGCTGATAAAACTAAACCATTGCGACGATACACGCTTCAAAAATTAATTGATATTTACCAAAGGTTACCGCGGCCCCGGTGTGGGCGTGCATAAACTATGTACTTTTCCACCCTCGACTTTCTCCTTATTTTCTCTTGTGTACTTTGTATAAAAAAAAGGAAGAAGAAAAAAGAAATAACCTGATCCAGCGTCGTAGTAAATATCCTCTGTTTTTATACTGTTGAAGGCGGGCCTAATAGAGGTCGATCGTGCTGTGGCATATTTCGGCTTGCCCTTAAGAATAGGTGATATTTTACCTTTATTTATGGGCATTATTGCTCTACCGACGTTGGCTGATACAAGCAGGTTGTGAAAAAAAAATAAATTTAAACTAGACTGAATTATAGGATCCTCGCTTTCTTTTTTAATCCTCGTTTTATAAATCTCACAGAAGTTGCCCTACTGCTAAAACGAAAAAGTCTACATAGATTAGTGGATATAAAAACTAAAAACGACTTTACCGCGACAAATGTTAACTTATTGGATCTAATTAGGCCACGTTTGACAATTTATGAATTATTATGAATTATGTGTTTTGATACGTATCGAGCATTTGGGACTCATTATCATCTCTGTCAGACGCGTTTCTATCTTTCACATTTTTTAAAGATCATATCATAAAATACATGAACACATTATCGAATAAATGAACCGATTGAGTTTCTGTTTTGAGGTAATTGGGTTTGCTTTCTATTTTGGGAAAAGGATTTCTCAACTTCAAACTAACCTCTTTGAATTTCAAATTAACCATTTTTGCCTTCAAATTAGCCTTTTAACATTTTAAAAATCCCTTGTTTAATTTTAAATCAACATTAGTTAATTTCACATGAACTTTTTATTTCAAATTAATTATTATAACTTCAAACTAACTTTTTTTGATTTTCAAATTAACCTTTTTCAACTTCAAACTAACTTTTTTATTTTCAAATTACCCCTTTTTAAATTCAAATTAGCCTTTTAACCATTTAAATGATCCTTGTTGAATTTTAAATCAACATTAGTTAATTTCACATGAACATTTTATTTCAAATTAATTATTATAACTTCAAACTAACTTTTTTTGATTTTCAAATTAACCTTTTTCAACTTCAAACTAACTTTTTATTTTCAAATTACCCCTTTTTACATTCAAATTAACCTTTTAACCTTTTAAATGATCCTTGTTGAATTTTAAATCAACCTTTTTCAATTTTAAATCATTATTTAATTTCACATGAACTTTTTATTTCAAATTAATCCTTATAACTTCAAACTAACTTTTTTTATTGACAAATTAACCTTTTTGACCTTCGAATTAACTTTCTAATTTTCAAATTAACCTTTTTTACCCTCAAATTATACCATTCTGACCTTCATCAAAAACCCAAACATTCAGTATGTCTATACAACCACATGATATAGATAAAAAAAATTGTTTAACTTCAAATGAACCTTTTTCCATTTCAAATGATCCCTTGTTTAATTTTAAATCAAGCCTTTTAAATTTTCAACCAACCCTATTTAATTTCACATGAAGCTTTTTTAATTTCAAATTAACCTATATAACTTCAAACTAACTTTTTGATTTTTAAATTAACCCTTTTTGCCTTCAAATTATACCATTCTGACTTTCATCAAAAACCGAAACATTCCATATGTCTGTAAACAACCACGAGAAAGATAAAAGAAAGAACTGTTTTAACTTCAAATTAATCCATTCTTTAAATCATTAAAAAAATTTATTGATATGTATTTTTTCTTCAAAGTTTTTAAATCTTGTCAATTTTAAAATAACTCAATGTAAAAAAATTTAGTTAGCTATAATTTATCAAGCATACTTACAGAATCTTATTCAAATTGATTAAAGGATTATAAGACCTCTGTTATAGACAATGTTCATTATGTCAGCCTTTAAAATACCTAAATAAATTATTTAAAAAAAATTAAAAATAATTCTTTAACATCGATCTTTTCAGGTTTGCGTTCCGAAGAAAAGGTTCAGAAATAATACTCGTCTGAAGATGGAGCAGTTTTAAAATTATGTCCACACATGTTCTTGTGTATACACATTAATAATGTTCCCCCTTGGAGTATAATAACTTTCCCCATATTCCAGCCGTAAACACCGAAGAGTATTGTGTACGCTATGAATTTTCATGTTGTTTCAAGATGTATTTCCTTTCGTTCGGTCTGACATTCAATAAAGAGTAACTACAGGCCAGTGGTAAAAACTAGAATCCAAGATGATGAAAACAGTACAAATGAAAAGTTAAAACAAATGAAATCCTTTAAGGAAAAATATTCAAATGAGTTTCCAGGTTCATTTTATAAACATAAATTAATAAAAACAAAAACCTCTCAATAAATGCTCTTTGAGTATAGTTTAAACACTATTTTATCGTTTTATTATAATGAAATAATAAATATTCAGAATATAATGTATACTATTTGCTTTCCTACTCCTTCTACAAAACGTTACTAAGTTCAAAAATTCTAAAGTATAATACTAAAGTCACAAAGACACATCTCCTCGACTATACTTCAAAACCTTCTTCATAAGATCTTTTTACTTCTTTTTTTAAAATCAAAATATACAGTGTGTCCATTTTAAAAGGCCCGGTTGAATTTATTTTGAACCAACGACGCTTTAAAAAAATACATGTTTAGTATTTTTTACTCTAGTTACAAATTTTTACCTTTTTTTGGAGAAAAATTATTATACGGCGCCTAGTTCAACTTCAAAATTTTAAAACGACCCTATACGTCCTGACACGTCATTTTCAAGGATGTTTTACGCTAAAAACAAGTGTGCAATCCGATTTTAAATTGGTCAAAAAATGATAATGTTAAGGCAAAAAGAAACCGGCAGCGTAATTTCTACGAGCAGCTCTATGTTACTCTATGTTCGCGAAAATCCGCATTCCTCTCTCCCAAATTTTGGAAGACTTTTAAGTTTTTCGAAAAATAAAATTATTGATGTAGTCCGGTATCAATGTTTGGTGTAGACTTCTAGGAAATAAATTAACTGTGCCTTATTTTTACGAAAATAATTTAAATGGAGCTGGTTCTTAAATTTTTTAAGGGAGGTTTTACCAACTGTATCAAATGATGTTCCTCTGCAACAACGACAAAGAATGACTCTCCAGTTTGATGGATGCCCCGCACACAATTCTTTGCAGGTGAGACGTTATATCAATCGTCACTTCCGGGGTAGGTGGAAAGGTCACTGTATTTAACTCTACATGTCTATTTATTTATAAGGTGAAGAGTGCTTAAAAAGATCAAATCTTTGTATCTTTACACAAGGCAAGCAATTCGAACATGAAATGTGATTAATAAATAGCAAACAAAAAGACTGTTTTTCCCTACTTTTTGCCGGCTGAAAAAAATATGAAAATTAACTGCAATTAAAATTAAAAGATTTATACAATAACTAATATTATATCAAATTAAATCATTTGTTTTGATATTTAGTTTTACATAACTTCATTTTAATTCTTATGGTGTGGTATTTTGATAAAAATGCATATTATGTTTTTCCGTGTTATTCTTTTACTTTATATTTTAACAAAAGTCGCAATTAATTTAGCTGCTTCTACATAACATCTCTTATGTTTTTTAATTTCTTTAAATAAGGGGTTAATTTGCAATTGAAAAGGTTAATTTGAAATATTTAGTGTTAATTACAAATTACCAACAAAGTCTCCTTGAAATCTCATTTAAAAAATTGGAAAAACATTATTATATAGAGCATTTAATCATAATTTTTTTGGATATTACTCAATTTTTACCTTCAGTTAATGTTTATTTGGAGATCGTGAGATGCCGTCTGGTGTGACGTAGTTTTAGAAAAACTTTTTTTATCGTGCCAATGGTTACGTAGTTTTAGAAAAACTTTTTTTATCGTGCCAATGTTTCGAGCTTTATTGAGATCATCTTCAGGGCCTGGGATTTATAAACATTGTTTAAATATACAAATACATGTAGAATGTGAAAAAATCCTATAAAAATGTTTATAAATCCCAGGCCCTGAAGATGTTCTCAATAAAGATCGTAACGTTGCCGCGATAAAGGACATGTTTTTCTAAAACCTATGTCACACCAGACCGCAATCACCATTTCCAAATAATCAATTTTTACCTTTCAACAAGCATTGACTTTAATAAATTTTATTAAAATTATTCATTCCTTTCAATATTGTGGGTCTTCTTTAAGCATTTACCTACTGCCATACCGGGAGTAGTAAAGTAATTCTTGTCAAACGGAAGTGCTACATGTCCTAATTGCGGACGGGAACCAAGGGGCTATGCTGTGATTCCAATCAAGAAAACTGGAGTTTTTTTATTGAAATATTTAAGGTCATATATTAATATGTTTTTATTGTAATTTAAAGAACAATTTAGCTAATTATGCTTGATTAATTCGAATCTTTATCTTTCTTTTATGTAATGTTGGATTAAACATCCATCAATATTGTCCAATTTGGCTATGTTTGTCAATTACCCCCCCTCTACGGCGATCGTTCCATTGCTACTTAAATAAAATTACGAAGTGATTTAATGAAACTTCTAAAGTACTTATTCGACAGTTTAAGGAGATTACGTCAACACCCTTTATGCAGAGCCTTAAAAACTTAACGTTCAGCTTTTGACTTTTCATCGTCTAATTTTTTTTGTTTTAGCTTCAATCGGCTGAAGTCCATAAAATTTTAAACCCCTGCTTCGATTAATCATTCAATGTATTTCCGAGGGTGGATTATTTTTTGGAGTTCGTTGTTCTTTAGTAGGTTTATACCCATCAGACACTTAATTAAAATTTCGTAATTTAATTATAACTGACAGTGTTTTGATTTTCTAGAATTTTAAATTATTCAGTTTCACGCCATTCAGTAAAAAATATAACATTATTTAATGAATTTTGTCTAGAATGTTTTAGCATTCGGATGGTAAATCATTGCGTGTGCTGAAACAGTAAATGCTAAGGATTTATGGTATCAGTACATTTCGCACTTAGATATCGATTCGTGTTGCCTTTTGTAAACCATAAAAACACTTTCGGTCAAAATTATAACTTAAACTAGGAAAAAATCCGTGGATTAAAATTATAAGGGCAGCATTAGGGTAAAGCAGATGATGTTAATAATACAAATTGAATTTTCCATGTCTGTGAATCTGTAACTCCTGAAAACCGATGAGTCCCCTACAGAAATTCCTCATTTGAGGTGTACAAAAAAAAATTATAATAATTACTGTTATATTTAGGAATAAATATTCTTATACTGTCCCACGTACTAACTTCGATACCAAACCAAGATCCTATGTTTAAAAAAATGTATTTACAAGAGGATTTAAATGTAAACGAACTACCAAAGAATTCCAAACTCGAAAATATTTAAGATTAATATACAAGTTTATAATTTTAGGGTTGCCAGAAGGAGTTTGAATCACAATAATGTATTAGTGTGCGTGTAATTTATTAGCGTGAATTGCAGGGTTTGACCTTAATTACCCCAAGGAATAGCGAGTACTCTACGGTAGTGCGAATGCTGTTTTGTGTGTGATGTAATTTATTCGCGCAAATGTGAGGGATGGTCCCCAAATATCCTTACGACATTCGAGTATTCTGGGGTAGTGGGGATGAATTGTTGTGTAAATGTAATTGTTATCGTGAGTGGGGCATTATCCCTCAAATAGCCCGAGGAATATCGAGTACTCTAGTAGAGTAGTAGTAGAGCAGCGGCGTATCTAGCCGAAGATCGTGGGTTCGAATCCCGCTCGTGCCATTAACTTTTTTTCATCTCAACTAAAAACCTTGATTAATTGTAATGATTTAATTGGTCAAGCGGACCACGAAATTAGTGAATTAAAAGAATTAATATGATGTACACTTCACTAAAGCTCTCCGTGGCCATTTCAATTGTCGAGAATCCAAACCGATTACACGACATTTGAAAAATGGCAAAAAAAAGGAGGGAAAACTCATAAGGTGGGGTTGAGATAGGAAGTTTCATGTCCGAGTGGATCGAGGTCACGATAGCTCAAGTGGTAGAGCAGCGGCGTATCTAGCCGAAGATCGTGGGTTCGAATCCCGCTCGTGCCATTAACTTTTTTTCTTCTCAACTAAAAACCTTGATTAATTGTAGGAATTTCTTAGCATGAATGATATGGGATGGTTTACCTGAGGAATACCGAATATGCTGGGCTAGTGTGAATGCAATTTATCAACATGAATGAAGCGATGAACTGTAGTTACCCGGAGGAATATCGATTATACTGCGGTAGTGTTAATAAATCATGGTTTGTGGATGTACTTTATTAGCGCAAATATGAGGGCTTATCCAAAATTACCCACGAGAATATCAATTATGCTGAGATAGTGTGAATGATCTGTGATGAGTGAATGAAACTTTTATGTTTGAAAGTGACGCTATCCCGAATTACCCCGAGGAATTCCAGTACTCTGGGGTAGTGCGAATGAAGGCCAGTATGTGAATGTAATTAATTAGCATCAATGAAGGTGCTTATCACTAGTTACCCAGAGAATATCATATATTCTAGGGTATTGTGAAAGGAGTCTGCTGTGTGAATGTAATTTATTAGCAGGAATGAAAGTAGTTATCGCCAATTACCTGAGGAATATAGAGTACTCTGGAGTGGTGTAAATGTCATTTATTAGCACGAATGCAGGGCTAGTCAAAAGAAATATCAAGTTTTCTGTGTGAATGAATTATGGTGTTTGAATATAAATTATTCGGGCCCATATGAGAGATTAAGTTAATAGCTTTTTTCCGTCAAATTAACCGTTTTAACTTTTTTTAAATTTCAGCTTAACTATTTTTTAAATTCAATCAACATTTATTTTTTCAAATTAACCCTTTTTAACATAAAATTAACCCTTTATTGAAAGCAATAGAAAACTTCAAACTATATTAATATTAATAAGCAATTAAATTTAAATGTTATGCACAAGTAAAAACAAATTATTCTTCTATTTCTAATTAGAGATTTCAAAAAATAGAAATATAGAGCTGTTACATTAAATTCCTTACGAACCTTAGGTACAATTAAATTTTAAACTTACTTAAACCTAAATGTTAAAATAGTTTTTTTTTATATAACGGTTAGAAATTTCTTAACAAAACCTAGGATATACATGGTGAATTTAATTGTCCGTATTTTTTTTATCACGATGTTTTATGAACTGAACCACATTATCCATGCTAAATAGCATTGAACAATTAATTTGAAATCAGTAAATTTATGAAAAAATAAATTGGTTCTTCTTTTAAGAAGTTGAGAAGAGGTTGAACAAGAAATTTCGTTTTTCCGAAACTAATTTTTGGAATTAGTTTTTTACGAACTTTTGAGTAGTTGAATTCAGCGTCAAAAATCTTTTAAAATGCCCTTCGGTGGTGAGTATCTTTCATTTCAAAATATTTATGCCACTATTCTTATCCTACAGGGTTAGATCAAATTTTGGACCATGAGAAACTAGACAAAAATTATAAGTTTGCGTGTTTTTTTACAAAAACGACCCAATAAAAATAAATGAGTGAAATCAAAGTATAGTGGTTTACAGAAGTTAATCTCAGGTGTTAAACTCAAAAATGAAAAGAAAGGAAAACGAAAAAAGGTGAATTTTTTAACTTTTAATTGTAATTGAATTTCTTTAAAGAACTGATTCATTTTAGATATGAAAAAGAATTTATTTCAAATGAAAAAGTGTCAATTTGAAATTAAAACTGGGTCATTTGAAATTTAAAATAGTTAATGTTAAGCTAAAAGAGTTAATTGAGCAGAAAGTAAGTCGTTAATAGAGCCACAATTCAGTTCGATTATTACACTGATTACATTTGATAAAACAAATCTGTTTAGAAACCTAGGTATTTAAAACGTTTGTGCAGCATATAAGGTGTCCTTTTTAGATAGCCCGGAATTTCTCTTCAACCAATGACCCCCCAAAAAAATACGTATACAATATTTTTTAGTCTAATTTCAAATTTTTACCTTTTTATACACAAATTATATAGCGTACGTCACGTCTAGTTCAATTTCAAAATTTCAATTATTACCCTATACGTCCTGACATATCATTTTAAAGGATTTTTCACATTGAAAACAATGGTGTAATCGAATATTAACTTGGTCAAAAAATGACAAAGTTATGGCAAAATGTTTGAAAAAAGGCTTTTCCTTCGTTACCTTGTTGATCTCGAAAGTTTTAATTCCTGGAAGTAAATAAATTTGATATTAGTGCTTATTCGTTAAATTCAGTATTCCTTTCAAAATGAACCGAAGTGCACATTTTCCCGATCAACAGCGAGTTGATATGTACAACTGTTTTATTGCGCGTCGTGCAGTCGAGTTATACTTACAACAATTTCCAGATCGCCCCTGAGTAAACCAAAAAACTTTTATTCGTGTTAAATTAATTAATTAATGTGTGGATATACGGATCAGTTGCTGTTCCATCACCAAGAAATGGGCAGCGTAATTTCGACGAGGAGCTCAATATTTTACTGTATTCACTATTTTTCGTGGTCCGCTTGACCAATTAATAACATTCAATTAATTAAGGTTTTAAGTTGAGATAAAAAAGTCAGTGTCACGAGCGGGATTCGAACACACGACCTTCGGTTTGATACTCCGCTACTCTACCACTTGAGTCAAGCCGAAGGTCGTGGGTTCGAATCCCGCTCGTGACACTGACTTTTTTATCTCAACTTGAAACCTTAATTAATTGAATTTTACTGTATGTTCGCGAAAATCCGAGGAAATCGGTATGTAGGGAGGTTTTTAGGTTTTTCAAAAAATAAAATTATAGAAATTCTCCCGACTTACAATTTCAAGCTGTATCGCTTTCATATTGTCCAGGGACCTCGGGACTCTGATTATGACAGGTGTCTAACGTTCCTTGTACAAATGTCGATTTGGGAGGCCGAAGAAAACGATCTTCCATACATCCTATGGACTGTGAATCCAACTTCTCCTCTAATTCACACTATACCGTTGGAATTTTTGAACGTGGGCAGAGGAAAATCCGAGAGTTTCGTACTCTTGTCATCATCAGGTGGTTCACCGTATTAATGTTTGGTGTGGACTTCTCGGAAATATATCAACAGGGCCTTATTTTACCAAAAATAATTTAAATGGTGCTAGTTCTTCAATTTTTAAGGAAAGTTATACCAACAGTATTAGATGACGTTCCTCTGCAACAACGACAAAGAATGACTCTCCAGTTTGATGGATGCCCCGCACACAATTCTTTGCAGGTGAGACGTTATTTGAATCGTCACTTCCGGGGAAGGTGGAAAGGTAGTGATCTAGTTCTACTTGCTTATTTTCTGTGGGGCCATTTAAAAAACAGTTTCTGCGCCAATCATAACCCAGCGACCTTAGTTGAAGAACTGCGGCAAAAGATAAATATGCTTGACAATCCATCTCCCCTGACTCTATCTCTCTGAGCACCGGTGAATTGTAGTTAAAAAGAGCTTATCTTTGCATTTTTACGCAAGGAAGGCAGTTTTTTCAAACTTTTTGCCATAACTTTGCCATTTTTTGACCAATTTAAAATATGTTTACCCCATTGTTTTCAGAACAAAAAAGCCTTTAAAATTGAAATTTTGAATTTGAACTGGACCTGAGGTACCCCTTATACTGTTTCTCCCAAAAAAATAAATGAATAAAAATTTGAAACTAGATCAAAAAATATTAAACATTTATTTTTTTAAATAGCGTTATTAGTTTAAGAATAATTCTACCGGCCATCTAAAAAGGACACCCTGTATAAATATGACTAATTTTCTTGCGACATTAAAATGAAGAAATCACGCGTCATGAATCTTGCAATTTGATAGGTAATTGCGTTATAACCGGACCGTTTTTGGGAAATGCTGTGAATATGTCAGGTGGAAACATCTTCCAATATTTCGCATTTGAAGCATATTAAATGTCAGGACGGACCGACCTTCTCACATTATCCAATATCCAAATTTAGAATTTTTGATTAAATATTACGTGGAGTTTATGGAGCATATTTAAACAATTTTCATAGTAGTTACTTTCTTGTAGAAGAAAATAAATCTCCCCGAGCCTGGATCCCAGTATAATACTGCTTGCCTTCTCTCTCCCTTCTCTCTATGGACCTTGTGATTTCTTGTGCAGTCCACGTGTCCAGGTTCTTCCTCAATGTGGCATAAAAGAAAATCTGATTGTCGGAAATTCTTATTATCCTTAGAGGTTTCGCAATGGCCGGTTCGTTTGAAACATACCACATCAGAAGGCTACAATGAACTGAACTTTTCGGTTGGACTCACAATGCTTTCTTTTAAGCACGGTGTAGATGTTTCATTTTTGTAGATTTTTAGAGTTAACCATCAGAATGCTTTCATGCCAAAACGGTTACAATATACGCTTCTCTGTCCAAGAACCGACTGGAGAGCTTGACAGTCTATGACAATAGATGTAATTCCTCTGATTGCGGATCGAGAACAAAAAAAAAAAAAAATAAAAAATAAAATAAAACACCTCTTCTTCATAGTGAGTTTATGCGTTTGATTTTAAACTTTCAATTTTCATGTGTTATTTTAGATTAGCCTAATTTTATGTCATTAAAAATTTCTCAAATTTTCATAAAATACTGATTTATTGATTTATATAAACTCAAATCTGCATATGCACATATACAATTACAACTATGTACATATGTGAGCGTATTACTTCTTACAGTACAACGGAAATGTAGCTGTCGTAATTTACAATAAATTACCGGGAGGCATCTAAAACCGGTGTAAGACATCGATCTTATTCCTCCAGCCACCGAGGTTGCGCTCCGGGGTCTACAAATAGCTAGGTCATTTCAGCCCTAACCCAATCGGTTTCTAGATTCAAACCTAATCATACCAGGAATAACCTAATTGAGGATTGATCAGGTTTCAATATTCCGACATCGACCATCTCATACTACACATTCCCGCTAATAAATACATTCACTCACAACACTCACTATGGGACACATAAGAATCAGTATTGTATACAATAAATCAACTCTATTACGTCTATGAATCGGCACAAGGACCAAAATATACGCTTTCTTGCTCAAGCACAATTTTTTATCTGGTCGTATTCCCACACGCTCTCTATACCGAGCCAAGGAATTGCACCATTCAGTTAAATAAGACATAGCGAATATCTTTTTCTGCGTGCTGGACACATTCCCGCGCTTTCGCCTGTGACCATAGTGAAAGTGTCTGTGCGACCATAATCAGAAGAATCTTTTTTTTATATTTAATTTTATACAACTTTTATTATTAATTTTACTTAATTTTGTTATGGTTTTATAGGAGCGTGATAATTTTATATCGAAAAAATCACAAATATATATGAAGTTTACCCTACATGTTTATATCTCCAAAACCTGGGGAAAGAACAACCTGATGATGGATGGGTGCCAGGACGCAAAGGATTTTGGGTAACGAAGAATAGGCACACTGGGCGGGAGGATCTGCAACAACATACATAGGTCTCGAACCTACCCATGGGATATTAAAAACAAACACAGATTCCTCCATCACGTAATGGATACAAAAAACCAAAAGGAGAATTGGATAAACTCTAGGGGCACTGGACCCAGTAAACTTATGCTAAAACAACCCTCACCAAGATTGGAAAACCCACTGCTGCAGTTGGAGAGGGCTCTTCTGCAGACTCAGAAGAGTGATAGGACTATTAACCGGCCACTGGCATCTGAGAAAACAACTATATAACATGAGCATATAATAACGATGATCCTATTTGCAGATTATGGAATGAGAGGAAGAAACAGCCATCCATATCATCTTCGAATAAGAAGCAACGGCTCAATGGAGACATAACGTATCATGTAGAAAAAAAACCTAAGGAATGAAATTATAGCAGCAATAATGACCTAATCTGAGGAGAAAAATTGAGTCGATTGCACTGAAATAGGGGAACTAGGAAAGTGCAATTAGCCAGAAGGCTGCAGGGCCTGGGGAGAACAAACCCCGCTTCCTAGTATCCTCATCACCATGACCATCACCATAGATAAAAACCAATTTTTCTATCTAAAATAAATCAAATTTAAAGAAGAACCCTTTACTTTTATATGTCATCTTTAATTTTAATTGCAATTAATTTTCTTCGATATTAATTTGGTCTTATAAAAACCCAATTATTTTCTATTTAAAAAATCTGAAATTTGCAGGATTTTTNTATATATATGAATTTTACCTTACATGCTTATATTTCATACAATATGTAAGAATGTAATAAAGAATAATTTGAAATAAAAAGGGTTAACTTGAAGATAAAAAGTTAATTAGAAATATAAAAAAACGTTATTTTGAAATTAAAAAGTCTAAGACGTTAAAACAGTGTAATTCAATGGTAGACGTGTTTAATTTGAAATTAAAAAAGGGTAGATTCAAGCTAAAAGTTATATTTTCTGATTTACAGTAAAAGAAAATATGTGAGGACGGTTTTTCTTTCTGCAGATATTTATTCCTGTATTTATCTGTCTTTAGATGACAGTGCCCTTTCAATATTTTAAGACTGTTTCAACTGTGGGACGACTGAGTTAGCCAGTTTAAATGAATGTCCTTTGATCATCCGATTAGAACGCTTGGTTTCTATTTCATCGGTCCATCTGTGCCATTCTGTCCCCATTTGAGATAATTTCGTTAAAGCGGATTTTCCGATGCGTAATGGTCATTGTGGTTTTCAAATCCTATAGATTCGTTCGGAATGTTAGACTTTTTATTCTGTTTGTTTCAAGCACTGGCACAAAGGGAATGGATACTTAGATAAGATAAAATAAGATTCGAAGCTAGGATCCCTTGTCCGATGTGTGCATGTGTACGAGTAATTTTCGTGTAATTTTGGTAATAAGAGAGTGATATTTAATTTTAACGAAATCTCTGTAGAAATCTTTGTACCTTCTCTAAAGCATATAAATATTATTAATTTCATAGAATAATCTTAATTGAGTGAATAAAATGACATAGTTTGATCCTTCAAACTTGCGATGTTTCAAGGATTTTTCGTTTCTCTTTTTTTTTTCTCGGTTTTATAGTCCTTTTTATAACAAAGTCCAAAGGTCAGACAAATAACCTAATACTATGCTTGATGAGCCTTTTGATGAAAGCATGGCATACTACAGCACCAGGACAGTCCGCCCTGCAAACAAAAGGGCTCTGTCTGAGTAAAATATATATAACTTTTTTCGTAGAAGGGCTTTAAGGCGTAAGTTCCTCGGGGTAGAAAAGTTCTTATACCTTTGGGCAAAATAACTATTGCCTCTTTTGTATTTTTGTTATAGAGAACATGGAGTTAATGTATCCTTTGGCTTGATTAATTACTCAATGAAAATGAATAAAAGGAGAACAACATGACCTAAATTAAGGGTGGTACACAGTCAGCCAATAAATCTATTAATTAAATTGAATTCAAGGTTTTTTTTTTTAATTATTATTTACGATGAAGGCATTTATTTGAATAGCCTTTCTTTCTTGGCTTTCTTGGCTATTTAAAAAAAATTAAATTCATTTATTAGGTCAGGTCAGTAACAAAACAGATGTGCTGAAAAAAATTCATATCCTCTTTGGATTTTATCATAATTCCATGTTACAAAAACCGTTTGAAAACTAGACTGTTAATCTTTTAGTATATTTTAACGAAATTTGCACCTTGTGTGATTACAAATGAAAAACATAAGCATGAATAAGATGGAAACACCTGAAAAGTTTTATTTTATATCTCCAATTTTTTTCCAATTTGTGTAATTTTAGGCAATGAGAGACATTTAATACGTATTGATGAACTTTTATTACATTTATTGGGTTGTCCAGAAAATAATGTAGGATTGTATGTTTTCTTTCAATTACCCCTCTATATAATAAATTGTTTACGTTCGACGGATTACTCTTTTGTACGAGTATCAACACTGTGTAATCCTCTTCCAAAAAAAAAGTTGTTTACTTCAGAAGCATTTCCGTAATTCGGAATAATTCAGTCTTTAGTAAGATGACAACGCGTGATTTTTACGTAATTTCGTTTTACGAGTTTAAACTGGGTCGGAAAGGTCCCCAAAACGCCAGAAACATTAATGAAAAACGGGGCGATGGCGGTGTGAGCGAGAGCACCGTTCAGAGATGGTTTAAAATATTTCGAGAGGGAGACTTTAGCCTTGAAGGCAAAGAAGGTCGTGGAAGGATTTCTTTCCTAGATGATGATGATCTGCGAGATTTGGTCGAAGAAAATCCCAGAAAAACCGTTCGAGAACTTGTAGAGAATGTTTAAGTTAGCAAATCGACGTCGATGACCACCTTAAGGCATCTGGGAAGGTGAAAAAACTCGAAAGTTGGATTTCTCATGCATTAAACGACCGACAAAAAAATCATCGTTATGAAGTCTGCTCAACACTTCTTTGCCGAAACAGAAACGAACCTTTTCTGGATAGAGTTGTTATTTGAGGTGAAAAGTGGATTCTCTAAGATAACAAGAAAGTTACGTATACCCGCAATCCCAAAATAATTTCCTCTCTCTCTAAACTTCTATCCCAAAATAGTATAGTAATATAATATAACAAAAGTATACATTTCAATCTTGAAGATTTGAGACTTGGCCAATATGCTAGACCATAAGGCAAAAAAAAAAAAAAAAAAAGTTACGTATACATTATTGTTATTGTAACAAATAACCTTATGGAAGATAACCTAAAGTCGTAAAAAGAACGCGTTGTGTACTTCGTAAACCAAACTTTCCGAGGAAAAATTCATTAGAAAATTGCTTAAACTTGTTTTCAGGGTAGAATTAAAATTTACTGCTTGAAAAATTGAAATTGCTTTATTATTTAGATTGATCGCCTTGTTTGTCAGATCGTTCTCATGTGTCATGGTGTAAACGGAAAAACATCAAATAAATCAACGCTGAGAAATGATTCGCTGGATAACTGAACTAATATTTAAATGCTCAACAGTGTGACGTATTTCAAATTAAAAACACTGCACCAAATGATTTCATGGACTTCGCTGCAATTTTCTAATTAAAAAGAAACAAATTGATAAACAATGAAATGTATTTAATTACAATGATTTAAAATGGAGAGTGTGCGTGTTTTTATAAATATTTTCTACCATGTGAAAAAATATATTAAAAAATTTCCCAATTGGATTGAAATATACAATTTATTAAATCCTTCTAAATTGCCATAAATATACATTCATATAAGGTGAATAATCGTATGGATACCCATATTGGGTAAATTTACAGAAGGAAGTCGGACAGACGGGATCAGCACAAATTGTATACGGCGGCCGGTAAAAAGTTGAGTTCATTAGGTTGGAGAGGAGGAAACCCCCAATTTGTGTATTGGGCAAACATGGAAACAATTAACTAATTGAGTAAAGCGGACGGACCCTGCTTGCTGCCTTTCCAATAAGATCCGAACACCTACCAAAAATATTTCTTCCTTTTTGGCAAGCCGCAGGCTAAAGCCTTCTATTCAAGGTCCAGTCCTAAACCGTCCGACATGGTCGGTCAAAAATGGATTTTTATTCAATTTTTAGTATTTGGTTTTTACTATTTAACAACTAGGATATTTTTTTATTTGTTAAAAAAATGAACTGAACATAACAAATTCAGATTAAAAATTTCGTTTGAAATCTTCTGAAAGATTCTGAAACTATTCTTTGACAAACTAAGAAATATTTCTAAAAACATCAGGCTACTGCGTTACAAATGAAGCCCAAAATTTGGTTCAAATTATTCATTTAAATTAATTAAACTTTATTAATTATTATATATAATTATTATATTATAATTATTAATTTATTAAACGTTTATTTTGAAAACATTTCCCTTAACTTTCAATATTTGGTAGAAACTTTATGAAAAATAACTTAGTGTTTCAAATTTAATTAGTGCTTTTTTTTAAATAGCCGAATGTTATGTAGAGAGGCATTCTTTCTTTATCACTATAATTACCGGTTAAACGATTTACCATCTCGTATTTCTTGTGAAAGTTCATTAGGCCGTTAAGGATTTAATTAAAAAACACTCAATCCATGTCAATTATAACAAAATTGAACTATTCGCTTTTCTGTTTTAGCAATAAAGCAGAGTTGAACGTAGCGGGAAAATTTTCCATATTATAAGCTGTAGCAATATGAAGTAATTGAAAATTGATGTTTTTTCACGAAAGTTTGATCGTGAGTCCAATCTTTCTAGAAAAGTCTATTATTTTCTCGTTTTATAACTATAATGAAAATTTGGTGGCTGATGTGGGTCTTGCTAGATGTCAAACCATCGTTTCATACTTTCAAACTGTGAATTTGCTGTTTATTGAAATTTAAAGTTTTTTCGTTAACAATTACAATATTAATACTAACAATTTTACCTTCAACTTAAAATTTGGCGATTGGCCTTTGGGTTTTGGTAGATTTTAAACTATCATTATATAAATTGTAAACTCCAAATTTGCCGTCTATTGGAATTTAATTTTTTCTCGTCAAATCAACGCTTTTCAACATGAAATTAATATTTTTTAAAATTTCCAACTAACCCTTTTAAACATGAAGTTAACCTGATCTCTAAAGCATTAAAAACTTAGGAGAGGGTATGAAAAACAAGCAATGAAAGTAAAATTCCTGACGTTTTGCGAATTTAAAAAAGTATGAAATAGATATTTTAAACATTAACAATGTTGTATGGTGTTTAGTGACCGTCAGTTAATGATTATTTGTAGGTTGTGAGATGCGGTCTGGTGTAATGTAGATTTTAGAACAATATTTTCTATATCGTGCCAACTTTTCGATCTTTATTGAGATCATCTCCAGGGCCTGGGATTTATAAACATTGTTTATATTTTACAAGTACATGTAAGGTATGAAAAAAAAGAATTTATACAAGGCTAGAAAATTTTAGATAAAAAAAAATAAATTTATACAATGCTAGACAATTTTATATTCAATCAAAGTATTTGTACTCACTCAAAGTGTTTGTTTTCCGTGTTGATGTATCATTTTTGTCTGTCGTGTTGAAAGTGCTTACACAATATCTCACTGGCAATTTCAACACGACAGACAAGAATGACACATCAACATGGAAAACAAACACTTTGAGCCCTGTAGATGTTCTTATTCTTCTATTTGTACTGCCCACAGTCCTACATCATAAACAGGCCATAGAAGATTTGAAGATATGAAGAAGGAAGAAAAAAGAAAAAACATTCCGAATAACGAAATGGGTAGACACATTAATTCAAATTAATACAGCTTTTTTCCGGCAAATCTTTAAATTACTCCTCTCAAATTTCAATAACCCTTTTTAATTAACCCTTAATGCAACAAATCCGTAAAAATTGGTAATAAAAAGTAATTATAATTAAAATTAAAATTTATAAAAATTAAATATAAAAAAAGGGTTTTTTAACTTGACAATTTTCAAAAATTACAATATAAAATTAAATACAAAAACGAAGGCTTCTCCTATTAATTGTAGATTTTTTAATAAAAAATTGTTAATGATTATTTGGAGATCGTGAGATACAGTTTGGTGTGACGTAGGTTTAAGAAAAAAATATTTATCGTGCCAACGTTTCGATCTTTATTGAGATCATCTTCAGGGCCTGGGATTTATAAACATTGTTTACATTTTACAATTACATGTAGGATATGAAAAAAAAACACAAAAACATGAATTTATACAATAATAGAACATTTTTAGATTTAAAAGAATGAATTTATACAACGATAGAAAATTTATTCTTTTAAATCTAAAGATTTTCTATCATTGTATAAATTTGTTCTTTAAAATCTAAATTTTTCTATCATTGTATAAATTCATTCTTCTAAAACTAAAAAATTTCTATCATTATATAAATTCATTCTTTTAAATCTCAATTTTTCCATCATTGTATAAATTCATTCTTTTAATTCTAAAAATTTTCTATCATTGTATGAATAGTAAATAGTTCATTCAGTAAAATGAAAATAGAAAACTTCATGGGTAATATGCCAGCGAAAAAAAATTTCTATCATTGTATAAATTCATTCTTTTAAATCTAAAAATTTTCTATCATTGTATAAATTCACTTTTTTTAATCTAAACAATTTTTCTACCATTGTATAAATTCATTATTTTTTTATTTAAAACGTTCTCTACCATTTTATAAATTTATGTTTTTTTCGCAATGTAATTGTGTTTGGAATTGTAAAATTTAAACAATGTTTATAAATCCCAGGCCCTGAAGATGATCTCCATCCACGAAACGTTGACACGATATAGAAAATGTTTTTCTAAAACCTACGACTCACGAATAATCATTTTTTTCTAATATTTAATTCGTGTTCGCTGCTTAACCTTTCAACCAATTTCAACTCTGCTCAATTTGCTTTAACGTAGCTTTTAAAAAGTGCTAACAAGCGATGGGCTTGAGACTTTGAATGGTACCGAATTCTCATTCCTCTCATATAATTTTTAAATCCAGTATTAGCATTTTAACAAAGTGAATATAACTGGGATCAATTTTTTATGAAATGTTATATGATTATTTAAGAATAATTAGATAATTTATAAATAAATTAAAGGTACAATTTTATTCTGTAAACTATTATAATTTACACGATCCGTCACTACTCAATTTTTTGAGGCTTCATACTGTATTAAAATGGTCCTTCCTCTGTGATTTGACGAGAAATGAATTCTGTGCCGGTAGTTGACAATTTTCATTCAAAGTGAGAAAATTGTCAGTTCAAGAACATTACAGGACCCACACGGCGTTCAGCGAAATGGTACAAAAGGTATTAGTATAGGGTTTGTTCATGATGGGGGGTGAAAATAACAGGTGCTGGTCTCACGCGACGATCGTCCCCGCCGGTTCAAACCCCCTCATCAAATAATCGAGCATAATATTTTCATTGAAAAGAGAAGCACGGGTTATTTTAGAAACCACCCGCAGAAAAAGGAAATATCGTACCAGCGGTATAATCCGTGAAAAGTTTTTTTTTAATTTCTCATACATTTCCGCTATCAAAATTAGATTTTTGCCTTCCATCTTTAATTTATTTCTTTACTTTTTCTTGTTTATACATAAAGATCGGTATTGTTCAGATCTGTTTGTGTCGATTAATTTGATCGGATTAGATGCAACCCCCAGCTCATGCCTGTTCATTTATTTAGTTAATGGTTTAGCTGGCTTTTCTGATTGTGACGATATCCTTGAAATAAAACAACAATTGTTTTCATGAAATCTATCTTGAATATAGACGGTAAACAACCGTGCAATAATTTTGATGAGAAAAATTGCATGATAGAACGAGTATTCAAATTTTACAAATCTGATAATTATTATTTATTTGAATATAAATATAAATTTGTTTAAAACTATTATCTCATACCATGGTTGTATATTATGGTTATAAATCGTCTCTCCTCAACAATTACAGTGCTTTGTATTATTTTAAATATATGCAAATAATTTGGACTTTAAGAAAGTGGCGTGTTTCAGGCAAACGTTTGTTTTTTAAATTTTTAAACATTCATTTAAACTCGATAAAATTCGTTTTTATACACATATATTTTCAGGAGAGCGTTTTCTTTCTGTTTAAGCATCAAATCTGAAAATTTATCGTAGTTCAGAAAATTTTTAATGCCATTTAACTGTTCATAGATAGGATTAATATTGCTATTTTTTGATATCACTTTTCAAAATCTAGTTGTTTTAAAACCAATATTTCTTCTTTTATATTCCTTAGTGTACAACGAATTTTTAGCTAAGGATTTAAAAAAATATTGGATCGTTAATTTTTGACAACAAACTAAATTGGAGACTTTTCACGTTTTTGTTAAATAAAAACAAATCCGTTTCTTTCAATATAATAAAAACTTCTCGTTAAATTGGTTTAAATATTAGTATTAATTAAGGTTTTTAGTTGAGATAAAAAAGTCAATGGCACGAGCGGGATTCGAACCCACGATCTTCGGCTTGATACGCCGCTGCTCTACCACTTGAGCTATCGTGACCTCGATCCACTCAGACACCAACTTCCCATCTCAACCGGACCTTTTGAATTTTCCCTCCTTTTTGCCATTTTTCAAATGTCGTGTAATCGGATTGGATTCTCGACGACGAGATGCCGAAGATCGTGGGTTCGAATCCCGCTCGTGCCATTGACTTTTTTATCTCAACTAAAAACCTTAATTAATTGTAATATATTAATTGGTCAAGCGGACCAGGAAATTAGGGAATTAAATATTACTGTTCTAAAAAAATGAAAAAAATAATCTTTTCCATATTGTTTTCAGTTTTGGAGTGTATCGAAACGTGAAAAATGACAACATTTGAGGAGAAGGGATTTTCTGATCCAGTTAGAGATTTCCCAGGTGCCGCACATTTTATGCCCTGAAAACTTTTCGTTTTGAAACTTCTTTTTAACGGTTTTTGATGCAGGATATTCATAAAAGACGATAGTCTCCAAACAACAAAAGGAAATTTGCAAGTTCGCCGATGCAAGATACACAAAAACACTTGATTCGAAGCTTTCAAAATGTTGTTTATTTAACTACTAAAAGCTCAAAATATCATGGAAATAAGTAAAATATTTGTAAAAGTAGTTTAATATTTAAATTCACTAGTTTTCGTGGTCTGCTTGACCAATTAATATCTTTCAATTAATTAAGGTTTTTAGTTGAAATAAAAAAATTATTATTGAAAAATGGCAAAAGGAGGGAAAATTCAAAAAGGTGGGGTTGAGATGGGATGTTTGTGTCCGAGTGGATCGAGGTCACGATAGCTCAAATGGTAGAGTAGCGGCGTAATTAGCAGAAGGTCGTGGGTTCGAATCCGGCTCGTTACACTGATTTTTTTA
The DNA here is from genome assembly GCF_000648675.2 of Cimex lectularius. Taxonomy (NCBI): domain Eukaryota; kingdom Metazoa; phylum Arthropoda; class Insecta; order Hemiptera; family Cimicidae; genus Cimex; species Cimex lectularius. The sequence continues at coordinate 382,825 of NW_019394228.1, forward strand.
TCTCAACTAAAAACTTAATTAATTAATTAATATTCAAACCCAATTTTTGATGCAAAAAAAGCGGTCACCACTGCTTTATAATAAACGCAGTACAAATGTTTATTTAGAAATCGTGAGATGCCGTCTGGTGTGATGTAGGTTTCAGAAAAACAGTTTCTTTATCGTGCCAACGTTTCGATCTTTATTGAGATCATCTTCAGGCCTCAAAGTGTTTGTCTTCTGTGTAATTGTGTCATTTTTGCGTATCGTGTCGAGAGTGCCCACAACACGCAAGAATGACACAATTACACAGAAGATAAACACTTTGCGCCCTGAAGATGATCTCAATAAAGATCTAAACGTTGGAACGATAAAGTAACTGTTTTTCTGAAACCTACATCACACCAGACCGCATCTCACGATTTCTAAATAAATATGGATTAACGGTCACTAATCACCACACACACGTAGTACAAATGTGTATAGCGGAATGGTATAACCCGTGCGCCGATTGCTTTGTATTGAATTTTACAGTTTCGTCAAATTCTCGCTAAGGTAGTTTGGTTACTATTGTTATTAACGAAATAATAACCGTTTTTAATTATTAGTTTTAGAGAAACATCTAATGAAATTAGAATAAATACACGTTTTCAGGTGATTTTACATTATGACTTTGCCCAGCTTATATATCTCTCAATGTGTAATGTCTTGTTGCAAACAAAGTGAGATATTAAAAAAAATTAATTCTGTACATGAACACTATACGAGAAACTGTAGTAAAATAATTACTGAACGGCTGAACGTTAAAAGATGTGAAAGCGGTTGTAAATATTGTGCTATAAATTTTTTTAATAATCTACCAGATGATGAACTGTTAACTGAAAAAAATTTAAACTTAAAGTAAAAAAATTCTTCAGTGCTAATGCCTTTTATGACTTTGAGGAACTTGGTTCATGTATCAATAGTGGGATAAAAATGAATTAATTTGTACTATTCTTGACGAACGCAATGACAAAACTTGTATTTTGTTTACTTAACACAATAAAACCTCTGTATCTTTGTATCTTTACAGATCTTACAGATTTTTTTCCTTTGCCGCCCACTTTCCGCCGTATAAACGCTATTTTTCAAAATACATTTTTCCAGAAAGAACGTTTTTAATACAGAATGTTCATAAAAAAACAGAGTCTTTGAACAGGGCAAGGTATGGTGATTTGTAAAACATCAAGACATTAGAACACACACGTGATTCGCAGCTTTCAAAATATTATTTAAAACCCGCAACTCATAGAAACATTTTCATTCAGTACAAACGAGTGATTCAATATTGTGATTATTAACTTTTTTTTAAATTAAATTTATTTATTAAAACTGGTCTTATTAGACCAACCATTAATTTTACAATAATATTATAGAATAAATAAATGTTTACATTCTTATAAACCCATTGGTACAATAAAATTTACATTTCACTATTCACTATTAATTTTTAACTACACAAGTTCATATGGCTTTGTTCTTTTTAATCTTCTGACCATGTTTCGGTTATGTAAGAGTTTGGTCGCTTCCACATTCTCGTGTTGGCTGAGGCGAGCCTGGTGTTTGGCGGCAAATCTCTGTATTCCGCCGTGACTTCAGGGATCTTAAGATCCCTATGTAAGTCCTTATTCCTTATGTACCAAGGTGCATTGACCATGTTACGTAAGATTTTATTTTGGAGTGTTTGTATGATTTTGATATTGCTGTGTTTGGTACAACCCCATAGTTGAATACCATATGTCCACATAGGCTTTATGACTTGTTTATACAATAATATTTTATTTCGTATAGCAAGATTGGAGCCACGTCCTATCAACCAGTATAGTTGTCTATAACCTATTTCTGTCCTTTTTTTCTTCACGTGTTCTTTCCATCTCAGCTTGGCATCTAAGTTCATTCCCAGATATTTAGCTGTATTGCTGTATGGTATAGAAGTTATGATTATGAGCGACGGAACATGATCCACCTTTTTGTTTGTAAAGATTAGATGAACTGATTTATGTTGATTTAGCTTGATTTTCCATTTTTTTTTGTCCATTCGCTTATCTTATTACATGCATTTTGGAGGATTTTGGTTGAGTGGGTGATAGTCGGTCCTAGTGACATCACCGCTGTGTCATCTGCAAACGTTGCAATTTTTACTCCATCTATTTTCGGAAAATCACTGGTGTATAACAAGTAAAGCAGTGGACCTAATATGCTACCTTGTGGCACTCCTGCATTTATTGTTTTTAATTTTGAATATTGATCTTCTTGTTTGACTCTAAACAGTCTGTCAGTTAGGTAGAAACTGATAATATCGACATACTGCTTTGGTAGCATACCTTTTAGTTTACTGATGAGTCCTTCGTGCCAGACCTTGTCAAAAGCTTGTGAGACATCAAGGAAGATAGTAGAACAAATTCGTTTTTCTTCGAGAGATTTTTCTATTACGTCCGTTACTCGGTGAATTTGGTCTATTGTTGAGTGTCTTGTTCGGAATCCAAATTGGTGGTCAGGAATGATTTTCTTTTTTTCAACGATGTGTTTTATTCGTTTTAATAGTAACTTTTCGAAGAGTTTAGACACTGTTGGTAGTAGCGATATTGGTCTATATGATTTGACCTCGTTCGCCGGTTTTCCTGGTTTTTTTATCATAATGACTTCTGATTATTAATAAACGAATTTTTAGGCGCGAAGAAAAATCGATACCCCTTTATTATTAACGCAATTCAGAAATTCACAACAGAATTGAATAACCAATTTTTGTAGTTATAAACTAAATGTGCACAATGCCGTTCTAAATTTTTTTCATGCTTTCGCCCATCTCTGCTCTCACTCAAACTCAATCACTCACCTCTCTCTTTATTTCATAACAAATAATATAAATTAAAAGAGAAAAAATAAAATTATTTTTACAATGATCATACTTTCCGTTCAGTGGCACGTATTGATATGTACATGTTTTTTTCGTACAAGAGTATTTAGTGAGCACGTAAAAATCGAAAATCAACCTCCGAGTGCGGGGTAAATAATTGTACTTATTTTATTATCTGATCCTCCGAGGTTTATTTTTCTCCCTTTCCTACATAAACGATTTGACACGAAACGCGACGGCACAGTTTGTATAAACCCCGGCCCCGATTGGGCAAAAAGTAATTAATATTATCGATTTGCCTTTCTGATCGATCACAATCGTTATTTGCGATGGGCGGTTACATATTTTATCTAGATGTGAATCGTGGATTAAAAAAAAAACCTGAACAGGCGTCGCGATTATGAAAGTTGTTCCTAAGTCACTCTACCGGAATTAACTGCGGAAGTGGGTAAGAAATAATTTAATGGATTGAAATTAATGAAAAGACAAAACACTAGTAACCAAAATTGCATTTACAATTTGTTGGATATTTTTTTAACAAAATTTACTTGCTGAAATTGATAAGGCATCCAATCGCGTTTTATTGACAATGTTGTCATGTAACTTTTAGTTTACATAAAATATATAAACTGTATTTTTAAATTATTTATTATTTATCTCTCATGTTGAAATTTCGTCTCAAAATTTCATGTGTGCTGTTTTGATTTCTTATCAAGAGCGAAATCATAGAAGGACAAAAATCAGTACCACACTAACAATAAAATGTAAATAATTTATTGCTCCATTGTATAAATTTCATTAATTAGTATGCATGTAAATATAAATTATGAAAGATGAAATTTTCAATTTTGATTTGTAAACATGGCAGGATAAAATTCTTTCGTTGAGGCATTTGTATACTGGGAATCTTAACACGAAACGGTGATTTTCCTTCTTCTTCCTAATTAGGTTTCCCAAAAAGAATGAACAATTGATTTTAATCGATTTAATTCATTATGTCTCGCTAATCATTGTTTTGAGAATAATGGATTGCACGATTTTTTACATATTTTGTTTTTAAAGGACATTGGTTAAAAAGTTACATGGGGTTTATTTTCATGTAACTAACATTTTCCTAAAATAAGGGTTGAGGTAATTTTCAATAAACAGCAAATAATCAAACTTATTATAAAATCCCAAAAACTTCATAATACCTTGCCCGTTTGACCATAAAGGTGATATATATATATATATCCCGTCGTACGGTCGCAAATGATGCATTTCAATATCGATGAGGTTCAAAATTGGCAGCTTCCGAATATAATATATGCGTAAATAAATGTTCTACTTTTGGGAAAATGATCATGGTCATTTTTCAAACTAATTCTTATAGCTTTGCAAACAGCTTATTAAGAGGCAGGTGCCCGAGCTAAAAAGACAAACTGAAATTCCTTTCTTCAACGAAGAAGCTCAAAAATATATCTGTTCAGTTTTAAAAGGAGAAAGGATCATTATTGACTATTCCTATTATCTTTCTTACTTTCTATTATTTTATTTCGCATCTTTAATTTAAAACCTTTCTTCAGTCACGCATTCACAAAGAAACTCTGTCCTGGATTCAAGCAAACCACACACAATTTCTTTTTTATTTTGTACCTATTTATTTGTAATTTTCTTTTCACTAACTCTCACGCTTCCTCTCCTTTTCATTCTCTCTCAGTCTTTCACTCTCTCTTTCTCTCTCACTTTCATCTCATTGCGTTTCTCACATTTCCTCACATTTTCTTTATCTCCTTCTTTCTATCGTTAATCCCCTCTCTCTGTCTCTCTCAGTCCTCTCAGCCTCTCGGCCTCTCGTCCTTTCTCTCTCTTCTTCTCTCTCACTCTTTCACTCTCTCTCTTTCTCTTTCATCTCATTGTTTTTCTCACTTTCTCTCTCTCTCCTTTCTCTTTATATGCTTCTCTCTATCGTTCTCCTCCTTGATTCTATCACTCTCCCTTCCTTTCTCCCTTTTTCCCTATCTCACACTTTCACTCTCTCTCTCTCTCTCTCTCTCTCTCTCTTTTTCTATTTACTCTCATTGTTTTTCTCACTTTCTCTCTCTCCTTCTTTCTATCGTTGTCTCTCTCTCTCTCTCTCTCTATCTATCTATCTATCTATCTATCTATCTATCTATCTATCTATCTATCTCTCTCTCTCACTTGTCGCTCTATCTCCCTCCCTCTCTTTCGCTCTATCTCTATCTCTATCTCTCTCTCTCTCTCTCATTTTTTTAATTGTTTTTTTTTAATGTAAGTAAATGCATATTATAGGTTTATAAACTAAAAAAAGTTGTCTAACGTGAAATTTTTAATAAAATAAAAAAATATCGAAAACATTTTTTTTGTACTCTATTCATTAAATAAATTGTAAAGACCAAAAGAGTCTGCATAAATTGTATTTATTATGCATAATGTACAACATAATTGACGTTAAGTGGAAGAAAGGTCTACGAGACCTAACTTTGCGTGATTAAATAAAGCATTTGATCAATCAATCAATCAATCTCCTTTTCTTTCACTCTTTTTATCTCGTTCACTCATTTCTGCTCATTCTTTCTGCAAATTTCTTATTTACTCTCATCATTGTGAACACTGCTTTCTCTACCCTATATAACGTAAAGTTTTGTCGCATTTTTGAAATGAGGTCGTTGATACTTGCCCGTGAGTTGAGGCCCCGATGACTCCTCTGATGGGAGACTCTCACTGATAGGGTGTGGCGAGAAATATTTGCCGCTTGCGTGAGTCATTATGAAAACCTAAAAACCTAAGCCCCGCCTTAAAAAAGGAAATTACGCGTCCATTTTGCCGGCATTTTCCTCAATCTTTTTCCATTATTTGTAACCTTATTAGTCTTTAGGTCAGCACGTAGATTAAGTCTGTGAGAACAAGTTGAACGCGATTATTTTAATTTCTTTTTTCCGCCCCTGCCCTAAGAACGCCTAAATTCAACATGCCTTGTAACCCATTTAATTTCGTTAGAGTACAATTAATTTAGTTATCGTAGAGTGAGCGGTAATATTTATTTAAGGTTCCTACTCAAGAATAACGCCTGACTTGTCGAACAAAAGTTAATATCCTTTTTATAATAAAAAGAGCTAAATTATAACTTTGATATTGAAATAATTGCATGCAATCTGTAATCACGTTTGAACTCTTGACCACCCTATTTAAATAAAACGAATAAACCTTCTGGTCATGACAGGTTGATGCCGAGTCATCAGGTAAGAATTTTTCGTTCAATGAATTGTAGCGAGTGTGTAAATCTCGATAAGGAAAAAAAGAGAGACATCAGAGTTTTAGATGATGCGATAGCTTTCAAATAGAATATATGATTATGTTGTAAATGCTCATGTCCTGGTTTATTAATAGCTTATAAATTAAACAGTAGGAAATCAATTAAGAAGGATTACCACTATGTATACATAAATATTTAAATGAATATTCCATTCAACTTGGGTAAATTTGTTTGTTGAACATCAGAACACATACATTTTAGTCAATTTAATATATCTATACATAAAAGTATGGCTTTTTGTTTATTAATCTCTACAAATTTTTTATGTAGAGAAGCTGAATTGGCCGAATATGCAGGCATTTAATACTTACGTGAATTAAATTATATTTTCATACTTAAGAAACTAACCAATGGGACTGCGATGGCCGAGTTGTTAGGGTTTCCGAATCTTGTCACGATAGCGGTCCCGGGTTTGAAACTGGGCATAGCCCATGGATTTTTAATTATGAATAATGGCAAAAAAGAGGGAAAATTCGAAAGGGGAGTTAGTGACCGAATTAATTGAAGTAACAATAGCTCAAGTGGTTAGAGCAGTGACGTATTGAGCCGAAGATCTTGGGTTCGAATCCTGCTCGTGACACTAACTTTTTCATTTCAACCAAAACCTTACATAAAAAGGTTAATTATGAATCATATGGAGAAAGTGTTGTAAAGTGGTTTGAGCCCTCGTCCGCGACACAGAGCGAGTAGTTGGACGTTAAGCGCTCCAATATGACAAAAATTACTTTACACTTACTTTACTTGATTTGTTCACTTTTTGTTACATTACAACAAAGGGAGTTTAAGAACCTACTGACCAGTACTGCTCAGAGACTGGGGCAACGAGAACGACACCCACTGCTGCCCTGGAAGTTTTTCTGAATCTTCCACCACTTACCCAAGAAGAGACGGAAAAAAAATTTATAATCTAATGTATGGACAGGTCCAACAGCTTGCATATATAAAAGGAGCAACTAAAGATTCATGCAAACGGGGTTCTGGATATGTCCGTGGATGCCATGATTCCTAATTCAGATTTGATGAGAAATTTCAAATAAAAATCCGATAAAGCAGACTGTAGAAAAGGATTCAAGTTAATGCCTACGGTATTTGGTATACAGGTGGATCCAAGACTGAGAATGGATCAGAACCTCGTACATATGGAAATAAACCAAGGACTTGAATTGGGCAATATACTGTTGTATTTCAGACGAACATATTCGCTACTGAAAACTGCCACGTATAGCTGGGTATTTCTAACAGAAGTATAGCGATCTACTAGGTGCCAGGTGGCACTAAAGACAACTCTGTCATCGATAGTAAGTCGTTTGGGACTACATTGCGCTCTCACGAATTAGGGAAAACAATAAAATCACCCCACCTTGTTTTGGTACCAGCGAATACAGGGCAGAAAGGCAACGAGGACCGATTATTGACATTCAGAACCAGTCCTCGGGATGCCAGTGGACTCCCTGACCTTTATATTCCCATTTGATAAACAGTTTCACATTAAAATATTATATATAGCAGACTGGGATAAAGCGATCCGAGGTCAGGAGCTGGAATTTATGAAAAAAGGACTAGAATTCATATAAGCCTTGGGATGGCACTGTCTTTCAAGCGGACACTGTGGCTATTGAACACTGTGCCAAGAAAATCAAAAAGCTAGGAATCAACAAGAATACCCATATACTGGAACAGCCAGGCAGCATTGAGGGCAATTACTTCATCAGCCATATAGAACTGAGTCCTTTGGGATTGTATGGTCAGGCATTGTGGAAAACACAAAAGTACCAGAGCACAAAGGGTAGAGGGCTAACGAAGAGGAGGATAAATTGGCCAAGGAAAGTTTCGTGAAGACAGCTACAGGCCACCAAGACAACATTGGTGGTATAATAAACTGCCAAAAACGTTGATCCTTCATACAATTGATATTAGCTAGTCAATAGCTCAGGACAGAGGAACAAACATTTTTATTTCTTTTAGGTATAATTAATTTAACTTTTTTTAAACAATAGTTTTGTGACATAAATTTGATTAATATTTGATTCTAAATAGATTACACCACGGTATAATACGCCGGTGGTAGAGCAGCGGCGTATTTAGCCGAAGGTCGTGGGTTCGAATCTCGCTTATTACACTGATTTTTTTATCTCAACACAAACCTTCAGTAATTGAAAAGAATTTATTTGGTCAAGCGGACCACGAAGCCTAATAAAATGTATAAATAATATTTGAATATTGAAAAATGGCAAAAAGGAGGGAAAACTCATAAGGTGGGGTTGAGATAGGAAGTTGATGTCCGAGTGGATCGAGGTTACGATAGCTCAAGTGGTAGAGCAGCGGCGTATTTAGCCGAAGATCGTGGGTTCGTATCCCGCTCGTGCCATTAACTTTTTTTTCATCTCAACTAAAAACCTTAATTAATTGGTCAAGCTAACTACGAAATTAGTGAATTTAATTAATTAAAATGAAGTACACTTCACTAAAAGCTCTCCGTCGCCATTTCATTTGTCGTCGAGAATCCAATCCGTTTACACGACATTTGAAAAATGGCAAAAAGGAGGGAAAACTAATAAGGTTGGGTTGAGAAGGAAGTTGATGTCCGATTGGATCGAGGTCACGATAGCTCAAGTGGTAGAGCAGCTGCGTAGCTAGCCGGAGATCGTGGGTTCGAATCCCGCTCGTGCCATTAACTTTTTTTCATCTCAACTAAAAACCTTAATTAATTGTAATGTATTAATTGGTCAAGCGGACAATTAGTGAATTTAATGTATAAATAATATTCAACATACAAATTAATCCTTAATTTAAAATTATTTTTCTTATAGTTTATATTAGGCTAATATTTAGTTGTGTTTTAATTCACTTTCATACGATCTGTCCGCAGTCTTGGGTACCTTAGGCCTATAGGGATTTTTAAATGTATATAGTATTTGCGTTGTGTCTGTGTTGACTTATGTTGATTTATATGTGTAAATGTAATTTATAAGCGCGAATGAAAGGGGTTGTTTTAATCTCACCCGCGGAATATAGAGTACTCTCGGGTGTGACGTCTGGGGAATAAAAGTAATTTATTAGCGAGAAAGGAATAGGTTTAACCTCGCTCCGTGCAATATCTAGTACTCTGTGGGAAAGAATGTGACCAAACTGCTATGTTTTTGGAGATATATATGTACTGTATGTTTTTTTTCTATTAGCTTTTTAGGATATCGACACACTATTATACATTTAAAATCAGAGAGTCAGTAACAAGATCAAGACGGTCCAATGGCTGCAGTTTAAAACAAAATACCCGCGAGAGAACAGAAAAAGAAGGAAAACATGCAGAGGACCGGCGATGAATCAGATGTTTGTCGGCCCATAAACCTCCTACTGTCTAATTTACGTTTTTCGCACGTTCAAAATTGAGCTGCATTCTCACTGGAACGTCGCGTTGGCGGTAGATTTGCAAACCACTCTTACAATTCACGTCGAGAGACGTGTTTGCAATTTATTTAATCTGACGATAAATGTTTAATGCTCGAAATCCGGATCCGAACAAGATATCTGTGAGAAACCATCATTTACAAAAATTGAAGAAAAAAAAGAGTTTTGTGATTGTTATTACCCGCTATCAATTGAGCCATTGTTGCTGATATATTTTGAGTTTTCCTCGCTCAGGGAGCGAGTTTGGAAGGAAATTTAGGCCGAGGGTAAACCCCTGCAGGATGAACGAAGACATTAGTCTCGGTGAACTTTTTGCAAGGCGATACTTCCACGACATTTCCTCTGAAAGCATTAATCGGCCACCCTTATCGATACGAGGCATCAACCTTTACGCAGGCACGCTTTCGTCCACTCCTACAACTTATCGGGCCCTGGCATTACCCCTAAAGATATCTCGATTTCATTTGAGGTTCTATATTAGCTGAATATATGATCAATGGGGAGGCGTTTGTCTTTTCTGGAAATTAATTTCCACAACCTCCTCTCCCCACCGACAACCCTTATCGCCGATTAAGTCGGCTTTTATCGGACAATAAATTGGGGGAAGCTCTTTTGGAAATTTATTAAAATCAAGGGAGTGTTACGTCGGGTTTTATAAGGAAATCAGAGGAATTATGATTGTAATAATAAGCGAAAGTCTCGGAAGGCCGGGGGAGATCTTTTCGTAGATCGGAATTTGCGCGAGTCGCCACTGTTTTATAATTAAACCTGGTATGAACAACGCAATCTAAATTCGTTCAACAAAAATATCCAAATATTTCATTTTCAAAAGGGTTGGTTTAAACGTTTAATATCTTACTCCTCAAAACACTAATGTATTCTCCTATAACATAGAATTTAATCCAACGTCTATTAAAAACTCAATAATGTAACTAAATTATATAAATAATTTTTAATATACTTAATGTCAAAAATGATAAAAACTTGTTAGAAAAACCTTATGAAATGTTGTGTTTAGTTGCTTACGGCGTCAAGTGACGTTCACATTCAAATGAACTTGCCGACCGACCAACACTTATAAACAGTAAAAAACAACATGTAAACAAATCCACTACCTCGGGTTCGATAGAAGGTAGACATGGAACCCACAAACTAAACTAAAAACACAATTACTCAAATGAAAACAGAAAACTCAGACACGTACATGGACCTAAGTGTACAAAAACTAAAGATATAGAAAACACTAAATAGATTGATTTGGCTTTACGGAGTCGAGCTGCAATGCTTCCAACATGCAAATAATCCAAACCTTTCAAGCAAAATCGTCCATCCTAACCAAACCATCGAAAAAGACCTAGACAATTCGTGACGCAATACCACTTCAACCTCTACCCCTAACCAACGTCCTAACGTATAAACTCCACGCCGCCTAAAAAAAAACACTAGCCTTATGACCTGCTAATATAATTAAACAGTGCTTAAAATTGCTTTTCTATAAACATTTTCTAAAACACTGATTTTTCCTCCAATGGCCAGCTCTTCTCATTCATCTTCACGGTATGAATTTCCCGGCAAGATATTTATTTTTCATCACACTGTTAATTGTATCTCTTTTAACCTGAAAATTAACGATTTTTAAATATTAAATTAACCATTTTTAAATTCAAATTATACTTTTCTAATATCAAATGAACTGTTTTAAACTTGAAATAACCCAAAATAGTAAAAAATTACACGTCATATTCTTTTTAAGTCATATTTTTTGCTTTTCTATTTGGTTTAAAACAACGACGTAGCTTTTTTCTTTCAAATTAACCTTATTTTGGTTCCAAAATTATCCTTTTATTTTCTTTAAAATAATAAAAGAAACATCGAATGTGGTATGAAATATAAGCATATAATTTAAAATTCTTGTATTTTTGAGAATTTATTAAATTTTAAATAATTGAACTCTTAGAAGGCCTGTAAAATTTAGCTACAGTTAAAATTAAAATTTATAAGAAAATAAATGAAGTATAAAAATTGAAGTTTTTGTTTTGATTATGATAGTTTAAAAAAATACAAGATTGATTATTATATAAATACCACCTGACAATTAATTAAGGTTAAAGTAAAAAAAAAAGAAATATTTCTTAAGATATCTCACCGGAATTACTTTTAACGAAAAATAGAAAAATGTTTTTAAATCCATTATATTTAGTGGTCTGTTGACTAAATTACTTCTTTCAATCAATTAATCTTTTTATGTAGGGCTTTAGTTGAAATGAAAAAGTTAATGCCACGAACGGGATTCGAACCCACGACATTCAGCTATCTCGACCTACAACCTTTCGAATTTTCCCTCCTTTTTGCCATTTTTCATGTTCGAATCTCGCTCGTGGACCTAACTTTTTTATTTCAACCAAAACCTTACATAAAAAGATTAATTGATTGAAAGAAGTAATTTGGTCAATCGGACCACTAAATATAATGGAATTAATAAGTAAAACTATGTATAACTTCACTAACAGCTCCCTGTGGCCACTTAATAAGTTGCCGAGAATTGAATCTTGTTTACACGACATTTGAAAATGTCAAAAGAAGAGAAAGATTGTAGGTTGAGATGGAGAGTTGGTGTCCGAGAGGGTCGAATTCACGATAGCTCAAGTGGTTAGGGATGGTTAGGGATGGTTAGGGATGGTGCAGCGTCTTATTTAGCCGAAGGTCGTGGGTTCGAATCCCGCTCGTGGCACTAACTTTTTCATTTCAACCAAAACCTTACAGAAAAACATGTTTTTTTTTAAGTTCATATTTTATAAAAACATGTGATTTTTCTAAAAATTAAAAAATTCAAAACTCTCTTTAATTAAGTCAAATTAACCATTTCTTTCAAGCATTATAAAAACATAATTATAAAGGAGTTGGTATGAAATATTAGCATCTAAAGTAAAATTCCTGTATATTTGTAATTTTTTTTAAATATGAAATAATTGGACTCTTAGAAGACTATGAAAATAATTAAAATAATACGGTATTTTATATTTTTAAAAATCGCAAATATTCAAGAACATTATTTTATATGCTTATACTTCGTACCATCTCCTGGGTTTTTTTTACTGGTTTAAATAAAGGGTTAATTTTAAATTAAATAGATTAATTTAAAATGAAAAAGGATCATTTTGAAATCGAAAAAGGTTAATTTTAAGAAGAAGGCTATACACATGTTACATATTTAAAATTTCTAATCGTAACTGATACCGATACAAAAATTATGGACTTTAATCATTCATTTCAGCCGTATTTGAAAATTAATCAAGGACTTTCAATATTCGTTTAGATTGTAAAAAAATTCCAACAATCCAATGGACGAATGATTGGTGGATTTAGAGTATCAAAGATCATTCTGTTTTTACCTTGAATTCAGTATGTGGTCAATAAAGGCGAGAAGTTAATTTCAACGTCACCCCGCTGGAATTTTGTTTAACCCGACTTTCCTCGTTTCACAGGGTGACATTTTTTGCCACCGTCGANCTGGCCGAATTGCATAGCTTGTAAAAATTTTCATCATGAGAATTACATACTTCAGAGATAATACAAAATTCACTTCCAACTGCGTTGCCAGTAAAGGAAAGGGCGTATTTTTCTTTATTTGTACTTTTATTACTATGTTCCATAAAAGAAAGGAAAAAAATATAGCACGGGCGGGAACATACGGTTCTCTAAGAGAAAGGTTAGTTTCATGGCCATCCTTGTGATAAAACTGGCTATTATTTCAATAAGTAATTCCGGCCGGGGTAAAGCGCGGGTGCCCCGGTCCGAGGAAGACGATGTACAAGTAATCAACGAGAGAACGGCCTAAGGCCCACGCATCATTTTATTGTTTGTAATTCCGCAGAAGTACAAGCCATATCTAATTTGCTTAATAGAGCAACGAGCGCTTTCGTTAAAAGGTAGCCCAAAAGGTTTATTGAGACCCATATTGCGATGACATAGTAACCTACTGTAACACTGACAGAACATGTTCATAAAATGATGAGTAATAAATTGTTTTCTATTTTTACAATGGTTATTTATGTTGTAAAGTCATCAAAATATATTAAATATAGTAACTTCTTTCAAAAGTTATTTTATACACACAAAATATTACTTTTCTCGCTGCATTTGATGGTGGTTTTGCTACTGTAAAATGCATTGTCTCATTCGTCCATCTGGTTATTTTTAGAAAGACGCATCGATTTCCTACAATTAATACGATCCTCTTTTAACGAGCAATGTAGCAGGTAAAAGTAAAAATACTGACAATTTAAGGAAAGAATAGAAAAGAAATTTGGTCGTTATCGATAATTTTAACAGTCTATCTCAGGAATGGTCTGTCAGACGCTTCTGTCTTTCGCCAGCTTCATTGCTTATTACCTGTTATTATTTATTAAACAGCTGGTATCTGCTGGTCTTATCCGGGATTTGAATCAAGAACCGTTGGTAAACACGGCTCGGATGCCCTAACTCAGCCGCCGCGTACCTCCATTGGCAGTGTACACTGTAAATAGGAGAGGACCTAGTAGTTTCCTTACGGTACAATTTGTCTCATTTGGTAGGACGGACAGGTTGGATCTTAGGATCAGGGAATAAGTTGAGGCAAAGAGAAACTGCAATTGAAAAGAACTCTAGTCTAAATTAGAGACAAACCGGTTGTTATGAGTGTAACCTTTGGTTTTCTCAAACAAAAATTTAGTTTACATAAAAAAATCAAAAAGTGATTTTTTACCACAAGGCTCACATAAATAGGTTGGTTTGCAAAACGTTGCAAAATTAACACGATATCATTAGTCAAAATATTTTTTGGTTTGCTTTCTTATTAGCTTAACAGAGTGACATATATTTTTTTTTCAAATTTACCCTTTAAAACTTCAAATTTACCATTTTTAATTTCGTATTAATCATTTTCAATTTCAACTCTACACTTTTTAATTTTAAATAAAGTAATTAAAAATTTAGGATATGGTATGAAATATAAACTTTATATAAAATTCTTGTGTCTTTGAGTTTTTAAAATAGAAAATAACTGGGCTCTCCGAAGACCATATAAAAATTAATTACAATTAAATTCACTAGTCTCGTGGTCCGCTTGACCAATTAATATCATACAATTAATTAAGGTTTTTAGTTGAGATAAAAAAGTCAATGGCACGAGCGGGATTCGAACCCACGATCTTCGGCATCTCGTCGTCGAGAATCAACTAAAAACCTTAATTAATTGTATGATATTAATTGGTCAATCGGACCACGGAATCTAATGGATTTAATAAGTTAAATGAAGTATATCTTCACTAAAGCTCTCCGTGGCCGTTTCATTTGTCGCCGAGAATCAAATTGATTACATGACATTTGAAAAATGGCAAAAAGGAGGGAAAATTCAAAAGGTGAGGTTGCGATGGGAGGTTGGTGTCCGAGTGGATCGAGGTCACGATAGCTCAAGTGGTAGAGCAGTGGCGTACCAAGCCGAAGATCGTGGGTTCGAATACCGCTCGTGCCATTGACTTTTTTATCTCAACTAAAAACCTTAATTAATTGTATGATATTAATTACAATTAAAAATTAGAAAAATAAATTAAATATAAAAATAAAGTATTCTATTTTTAATTGAACAATTTTTTAAATATAAAAGGGTTCTTATATACACCACTGGAAAAATAATTAAGACTAAACTAATAACAAAAAATCATTGCGGGCCCTTAAGATATATCACCGGAAGTATTTTTAACTGACAATAAAAAAACGCTTACTTTTAAAGTTCTCATGTTGTTAAAATACGAAATAAAAATTGGTAACTCGAAATAAAAAAATGTTAATTTCAAATTCTTAAAAGGTGAAATTCCAAAGTTAAAAAGGTTTAATTGGAAATTAAAAAGCTTTAAATTTTTAACAAAACTATAATTTGATGTATATACATATCATACTTCAAATTAAACTTCAAATGGTCGATACCTTCTCTTCAGTAACAAAACTCTATTATTATATTTCATAAAACATTATTATTATTATTGTGTGGTGATTAGTGACCATTAATCGATAATTATTCAGAAATCGTGAGATGCGGTTTGGTGTGATGTAGGTTTCAGAAAATCATTTTCTTTAACGTGCCAATGTTTCATCTTTATTGTAATTTGTAAATCCCAGGCCCTGAAGATGATCTCAATAAAGATCGAAACGTTGGCACGATAAAGAAAATGTTTTTCAGAAACCTACATCACACCAGACCGCATCTCACGATTTCTGAAAAATTATTATTATTTATTTTTAAAATTGCTTAACTTTTACGTTAAATTTGCAAGTTTACAAAAAATTAAAAAGAAGAGGACATGAATACGGTTTTTTCTATTAATTAATACATATCGTTGTTCAAAATCTAGTATACTGATTAGTGACAAGGAGACATTGTTCCGTAACAAAGGATGGCCCTGCCAGATGGAAGCTAATGATGCGGATGAAACTCCACGTCACTTAAAAGCATCTGAAATACACCCAGCTTCTTCGTAAAAGAGCCAAATTAAGTTAACGCTCCGGTTTTTACGACGATGTCGCAAGTCGAAGCGGATTGATTTTTTCTTATTTCTCACCGATTCAAAAAGGGAATCGATTATTTGGAACGAGTGCGTGTACCAGTTGCAAATAACGTTTGACGATTCTGTTTATAACGAGGATTTTTCTTCTTGAATAATAAATTTCCACCTACCTACGGATGCACATACTGTATTAGACTCCCTTTGAATTTTTAACCTGATGCAGTCTCTAAACAACGCATTGTCAACATGTATTGTCACATTGTTTTATGTCGTAAAGCTACATCTTCATTTATTATGATTATGAACAATAAAGTACAAGGAATTAAATATATGTATTTTTTATTAAACTATTCAATGTAGTTAGACACAGCTAATATTGTTTACAATTTTCGTACTAAAAGTTAATCTTCTGTGTGTTAAATAATAAGCTTGTTTTATTAATATTTAATTGTTTTGTAACATGTATTTTTTTCATTTCTCCTTTTAGTGTTTGAAGGTCTTAACAAACATAAAAATAGGGTTGTCTTGTATTGTAATTAATAACTTCAAAGGTTTTTCCTTTCTACGTAATTTTGCAATAATTAATGGAACAATTAAAAAGGAAAATGAGAGATAAAAAAGCCATAACTAAAATAATCAATGGACAAAACCACCAACGTTTTATATACATGGTGAAAATGGGAAGTTGGTGTCCGATTGGATCGAAGTCACGATAGCTCAAGTGGTAGAGCAGCGGCGTATTTAGCCGAAGGTCGTGGGTTCGAATCCCGCTCGTGACACTGACTTTTATACCTCAACCAATACCTTTCATAAGATTAATTAATTGAAAAGAAGTTATTCGGTCAATCGGACCAAGAATTCTAACGGTTTTTACATACAAGTCATCTTTTAAATTCAATTAAACTTTTTTGTTTTTACTTACTTAAATTATACTTACGTAAGTATAATATATACCAGTAAAATTAACAAAATTAAACGAAGTTTGTTTACAACAACTGATTAACGCAAAGGAATATCTGGAGGAATAAATGTGACCAGACTTATATGTATCTATCGAGTGTTGTGTATGTGTTAATTTATTGTAGTGAATGTAATTTATTAGCGTGAAGGGAAGGGGTTGTTCAGCCCCGCCCCGAAGAATATCGACTACTCTGGAGTAAGCGTGTGACGTCTGGAGAGTAAAAGTTATTAGCAAGAGTGGAAATATCTGGGTTCAACCCCGCTCCGAAGAATATCGAGTATGATTGTAATTTATTAGCGTGAAAGGAAGGGGTGGCTTATAACCCCGCTGCGAGGAATATCGGGTACTCTGGAATGAGTGTGTGACGTCTGGAGAGTAAAAGTAAGTTATTAGCGAGAGTGGAGTTATGTGAGGCTAAAGCCCGGGAGACGATGTTCTGCGAAACGCCAACTGCCTCTGCCATATCCACTTGCCGATGACCTCGATGACTCATTCTCACAATAATAATGTGAACTTGAGTTTCAAGATGATATCTTTCCAGGATTAATGAGAATACAACTGGATTAAAATGACCAAAAGACAAGAAAAGGCGTTTGTTTACAAAATCAGAAATCTTCATGTTTACAAGAATATATAGGTTAATTTAATTACAATTAATAATCTGATGTCTGGAATGTAAAAGTAAGTTATTAGTACAATTAATTAAGGTTTTTTAGTTGAGATGAAAAAAAGTTAATGGCACGAGCGGGATTCGAACCCACGATCTTCGGCTAGATACGCCGCTGCTCAACCACTTGAGCTATCGTGACCTCGATCCACTCGGACATCAACTTCCTACCTCAACCCCACCTTATGAGTTTTCCCTCCTTAAGTTATTAGCTAGAATGGAATCGGCTTAACCCCGCCCCAAGGCGTATCGAGAACTGTGAGAGAGATAATGTCACCAGACTTCTATGTTTGTATAGCGTATTGTGTTTATGTTAATTAATTGGAATGAATGTCATTTATTAGCATGAAAGGAAGGATTTGTTTAGCCCCATCCCGAGGGATATCGAGTGTTCTGGAAGAGTGAACTGACCAGACTTCTATGTTTGTATACGGTGATGCATTTATATGTAGTGTATGTTTTGAATGTATCCTATAATTACAACTGAGGTACAAACGAGTGGTTAAAATAAAAAAAATGGATGTAGTGTACATATAAAATCAGACGTACAGTAACTGCTTGAGACACTCAAATGGCTGCGGATGAAAAACACGCGTGAAAGTGCAGAAAAAGAAGGAAAACACGCAGGGGGCCGCCTATGTCCCCAGCTGTTTCGCCTTACTTACAACTTACCAAATGATTAAGTAGAAACCCGTTTACCCGGACCTTGATGATCTGGACTCCTGGATTATCCGGACCCGTTTTTAAAAATATTTTTTATAAAGTATTTGGAGGTAGTGAGATGCGGTCTGGTATAGTAGTGTATAGTAGTATAGTCTCACGATCTCCAAATAATCATTAATTAACCGGTCAGTAAACACCACACATTTTTTTATAAATTTTTCATAATTCTCAATGTATGTATATTAATTTTGTAAAATTCATAATTAACTATGAAATCTTTAATTCGCCGTTCGAAATTCGTGAAGGCCACCCATCGCCCTTCCACAGAGGACTGACTGTTGAACGTTTTTGTTTAAAAAAAAAATAAATTTAAAAAAAGTTGAATACTATTCTAAAACACTAGAAATTGTTGTGTCTTGTTGTACGTTGGTTTTCATTGAAAAGGTTTTGTTTTATTACGTATATTTTTATTAGGTATTTTTTACGTAAAAATTTTTCGAGAAGCGCGTGTCCGGGGTTGAAGAACAATAAAACTAATAAAAACTATCTATTACTTTAAATGTTATTTTATCTATGAATAAAAGTGTTCACTATCGTATGTGTTTTTTCTCCGTTTTTATTGACACGATACTAATAAAATCACAAATTTTCGGATTATCCGGACTTTCGATCATCCGGACAAGTCCCGGTCCTTTCATGTCCGGATAAACGGATTTCTACTGTAATTTAAAAAAATTTAAATCGAGCATTAGATTGTCTAATTTTGTATCTGATAATTAAAACAATAAACTTTTGTGCTGAATAAATATATAAAGTCATTTTATAGTATAATTTCATGACAAATTAAAGGTAGAAATAATTTAAACTCATATCAATTCTTTTGATTAAATATATGGGTTTAATTTGTGTTTTATGTTTTTATGCCACAGAAAAAACCAATGGCTTATACCTCTTACATTAAAGTAATTAACTATCTAATTCAATGCGCATATGTCGCGTACTTAAAATGTTCCAGCAGTGCCATATTTTTCCAAACGTAGGTTAATCGAATGCCCGGTTTCGAATGAATTATTCGTCCGAGTCCTGGCGAGGACGGTTCCGAGGTATAACAAAATTACAAATTAATGCAAAATAGCAAAGCTTGAAAAGTTTTCCAAATTGAAATTATAATAAGACCGGCTCGATGGTGAAATATTGTAGGGGTACGGTTAAAATGGGCCCGGAGGGTTGAAGACGAGATTTGTCATAGAAGCATTGCTAGAAGTTATGTGATAATTTGGAGAAGTTGATGGATGCCGGGTTGGTGGGACACGCGATATTTCAACTTAGTCCTTCCCCTTCCGACAATCAATAAGTATTACGCGTCTGGAACAACTTGAATTAAAACTTAACAGATTCGCTTTCTTTCCTTGCCAGTTAAGAGAATATTTTCGGTTTTAAAATTTTACCTTCCACCTTGCTCAAATAATGCAAACATTGTTAAACAAAGAAATTCTTGTAGATAAGTTGCGATTATATTCTGAGACTTAACTTAAACAGAGGGATACTTTGTGCTAGGTGTTAGATGATATGTAATAAACCTGTTGAATTTTTTATTATCATCTGGGCCTATCAGATATCTGTTTTTTTTTTCATTCTTCCCTGTTAGGCATTGGGGTTGGATTAATTTTAATCATTTTCTTTTCATAGGTTTATGAAATTTAAAAAAATTGCAACTTAGTCATTTATGGTTGGACGCTTTTTTGATGTGCAAAATATGAGTATAAATTTTGTTTTTACTATAAAAGATTATAACTTACTTTTTTAGGATATTTTTTCCAGCTTTGTCACATATAAATATTCTTTGCATCATCAAGCCTAAATGTTATATTTAAAATACAAACGTTTCAATAGAAAAACCCGTATGCTTGGGTATACGATCCCTTTCATTGTTGTTTCCGTAATGCTGTTTGATGTTGATACCCCATATGGTTTGATGATGGTTTTTTTCCTCCCCTTTGTCCCACTGATAAACATTATCTGGCGTACAACATGCCCGCGAAATGGCCCCCAATTTAGAAGGCCAATAGGTTTTTTGCGATTCAGCCGGCGAAAATGCGCGTTCCCTTGGTAAAGTGAAACGAAATTGGCCTGTTTAAAACTGTTTTAACGCAAGGGCGAACCTCCACGACTTTTCATCCAGCCAGATAAGAACAGGTCCGACAAAAGAGGGAGAAAAATAGAGATAACAACAAGTACGGGGAGCGTAGGTGGATAAAAGGGGAAAAGCATTTCGAAAAGGCACGCGCCCCGACCCATTTATAACCGAATGTTTCAAAATCTAACGTGAATTTCGTTCGAAATCATTTTCTTATTTTTCTGTCTGTTTCAGAGTTATTTTAGAATATTTCATACAACTGCTCTTCTTAATAGTAATTAAGCGATTTTAACAATATATGATATATTTACGGATAAAAGTGCTTAAGTTTTAACGCAAAGGGACTGATTGTAAAATAATTTTAAGGCAATGTTAGGCTTTGTTTTTGTATGGAAAGATAATACGAGAGTCTTATTTAAAAACAAACAAAGGCTATATAAAGGGAGAAAAAAAATATTATTAAAGAATATAGAAAAAATTAATTTACATCTTATTTAGTAATTTACGTATGTGTTAACATTCGACGGTTTTTTTCTTATTCATTTAATTTCTAACATTAATTATCCTCAATAGATTATAACTTATACTTTTGATAACGTTTTTTTTCGTTTGATTGAATTGATTGATTGCCCGTCAGACATTTTATTTCGGCAATAAGACAAATTGGAGTGAGAATTGATGGAGTCGTATTATAGCGTTCTGTTTCTTCGGCCGATTATAATATTTTACTTTGGGGGGAAAAAAACTGTCAGGTAGAATCATTCTGTGCAGTTTGTCACCGTCAATGAAGAAAAGTATGTTTTGAAATTTTTTTAAGATGGATTTTAACTGTATTAAAACGGTGATGTTTATTTTTCAAAATGGTCAAATACTTCGTGATAGGACCATTGAAATTTGAAAAAAGTTAATTATTAAACGGATAAAGACCTTTTTGAGAACAGCTGATTTTATTTATCCCATAGATTTTTCATACAAATAAATTTATATTTTTCTCTCAAGAGTATTTTTTGTAAAAGATTGATAACGAAGATCGTTTACCATTTGTGGTGCTGCAAAATAAAAAAAGAAATGTTTCAACATGTACAAGGGAGAGATTTGGAGAAAAGTATATATACGAAAAAGTACGTCTATTCACGAGAATACCATAGATTTTCCGATTGCGCTAGAATTTTTAGTTGCTGGCTAATTTACGCCATAAAAATACATTGATACTTGTAGTAGTATTGATAGAATTTGTTTTGATTGGTAAGGTAGTAACGCAGAATTTATATAAAATAAGAAATTCTTCAAACAGCATAAGGGGAGAATTGCAAGTTCGTCAAAGGAAAATACAAACATACACATGAATCGCCACTTTTAAAAAAATCTACCATTTCCAAAGCTCGGAATCACATTGGATTTGTTTCATTGTAGCAAAAGATGTAGTTATTTAAAATAAACTCTATTTTGAAAATTGGGTCGTTCCCCCTCATAGTTTACGAAATACCGAGAAGTGCAGCAGAATTGTATAACCAATGCCCCGAACGTTTTGTTTACGGTTGTTGTAAACTAAATAAATAAAAAATATAACGGTCCTTTGATTATTTTCTAATCTCAAAAGATTGAATATTCAAATACAATAATGAATTGTAGGGTGTTCGATTAAAATCAGAGACTCTAAAAACACCCCAAATTACTTTTAAATTTTATTCTTTCCTACTCGTTCTATGTTTCTATTGAATTCTTCTTTTCTTTTTTATCTTTTGCCCTTCATTTCAATCTACATCCCTTTATGCTTACAATTGTTTGTTTTGTAACTGTGTGGAATACATTAACTTTCTTCATTATGGATATATCTTGCAAGTAGGTGTCCGTTTTACCAAAACTAAATTTTTAATGTAAATAGGGTGGACAAACCAAAATTTGTTTTAAATCTAATTACTAATTTCACCTCAGAGTTGGATTTAATGTAAAAATAATTGAACTTGTGACATTAGGGGTATTCACGATGTTTGTAAGATGCTAACTCGTGTTAACTCGAATAGAGAAATCGTGAACGCCCCCTTCTTTTCTTAGCATGTTAAACGTTAATTTTTCCGCATTGCTACACGTGGCGATTGGTAGAACCAAAAATAAACCTATAACACTTCTTGAAGGCTTCTTGTTGTTGGTTATGGTTTTGTTTTGTGTTAAATTATAAAAAACCAGAAGATAATAAAAGAAATTAGTCAACTTTTTCATTTAAAATGCTATCTATGCACTCGAAAATTACTAAGAAATGTCCCGCTTCAATTCGCGCCGACATACCTAACTTGTACCCTAGCCTCTAACAACCTACACATTATAGGATATGGGATGTATCTATTATGAATGAGAGTATAAGAACAGGTCACAACTTAACAAAAGAAATGTATTGGTCGGATTTAATTAATGCGTATTTGAGAATAAAAATACGTGTAAACTAAAAACAGATGTTAAATTCATGGCTGCCATGTTGGTTACCTAACGGATTGCAATGTGACTACATTTTCGACGTAACATCTAACTATTCAGAAATCGTGAGATGCAGTCTGGTGTGGTGTAAGTGTCAGAAAAACATTTTCTTTATCGTGCCAACGTTTCGATCTTTATTGAGATCATCTTCAGAGCCTGGGATTTACAAACATTGTTTACATTTAATATATACGTTTATGATGTGTAAAAGTGAATTTATACAATGCAAAATATATTTTTTATATTCAATCAAAGTAAACACTCAAAGTGTTTGTCTTCTGTGTAATTGTGCCATTCTTGGGTTTCGTGTTGAGTGTGCCAGTGAGATTTTGCTGTATATACGTATATATAATATACGTTGGATTTTGAAGGGGTGGGGAAGGATATCGGTCTAGAAAAGACGTTTTTGTATAAGGCGTCGGCTTCTTTGAGGTGAAAAGACCTGACGAAGGGAAAAAATGTTTCGGCCAGATTATCCTTTCAGGATTATATAGAAAGGGATATGTAGGAAAAGGAAACCTAAATTGTTGGACAATTAGACTATGTGAAAAATATTTGATATGAGGAATGTAATGTAATGATATATGTATGTTATCTATATTGAATTTGATTAACGATATTGGCGTAGCTGCGACTGATTTTACATGTATCTGTTCTGTAATTGATGCTGTGTTTATTTCTTTTGATATAAACCATTTCTAAGAAATTACGTTTATTACGTGTTTGTATTGTTCTGTATGTAATATTTTTGGATTTTTGAAGTCGAAATTGTGTTGGTGTTCAAAATGGTGGGTAGCGAGTGCTGTAGGATTTTGCTTGGGTTATTTGCAATCATAGATATGTTGCTTTACTCTCTTGTCCAGCTATTGGGATGTAAGACCGATGTAAGTTGCCAGACAGTTTAAACAGTTGATCTTGTAGATTACGTCAGATTGATTTGTTATTAGTGTGGGATCTTTAATTTTGGAAAAAAGTGTTTGGATTGTTTTATAATTTTTGAAAGCTATTTTCAAGTTATCGGACGAGAGAAATGTGTTTAATTTATGTGAGAGGCCTTGAATAAATGGCATGGAAATGTATGCTGGTTTGTTTGTATTTGATAGACTTAATGTAGTATTATTAGTAATAGTGGATGGTGATGATCCAAGAAGATGATCTCAATAAAGATCGAAACGTTGGCATGATAAAGAAAATGTTTTTCTGAAACCTACATCACACCAGACCTCATCTCACGATTTCGATTAACGGTCACTAATCACCACACATTTCTAACATCTAACATTGGCCTGGCCTCTTAGATCGAGTAATGTTAACTAGCCTATTCTTACAAGTCTACGTCATCATTTTTCTCGATCTAACACGACCTAACAGAGTTAACAGGGTTAACTCAAAGATCGTGAATACCCATATTATCTACCGTCACCGAATAAGTAAAAAATAATAATATTTTCTTTCTCTCTTTTGCTAGAAAGGGGATGTATCCAGTTGTTGGCGTTGACATAAAACAGCTGAAGTTTGTTCACAAAATATACTTTTTATCTAAGACTCCATTCGAACTAATATGTGTGTTCTATGTAGTTAAAATCTTTGCTTAAGTGAGTAAGACTATTGTATAATGTTTTATTCCTGGGCTTGTAGGGGGTAGGGGAGTTCTGCCATTTGGCTCGGGCACGTCGCTTTTCTCTGATTAGATTGCGTATGTAAAGTGGAATGTTAGTACGTGTATGAGGTCGTGTTGTTATGTGTTGTGTTGTTTCACGGTTCTGGACTGTATTGGTGATTGTGAAATCCAGTAGAGCTCGTCTAGAACATTAGTTTTCAGTGGACAACGTTAGACTCAAAGCAAATTGTGATTTATCAATTTGGTTGAATTGTATTACGACCTGTGTCAATTACATATTGCGATAACAATCCTGGTGGTTGTTAAATTACGTTTAACAGTAACCAAACGTTTTTGACCATCGAGAATGACAAATATATTAAAAGGTTTTTGTATGTTATAACCTTTGCCCCGTTCTTAGATGATAACATATTAGGATAATAAAAAAAAGTGAGAGAGAGAGAGAGAGAGAAAGAGAGACAAAGAGAAAGTGAGAGAGAGAATGAATGAATGAATGAGGGTTTATTTATAGACCCAGAATATGAAGTCAATTACATCCAAAAACATGTCGCCCAAACTTGGTCACATGCAAGAAGGGATTTTGAGACCGTTTTCTACAACGACGAAACAACCAATGAAAAACCAATAAAAATGAAAAAAAATAGATCATATAAAAGTGGTGAGATCCGAGGAAAGACATAGATCAAAGAGATTGACATAAGAATAAAATGTATGAAATGACCGGCTATGTCATTTCTTCATGAGATGGCAAATGGATAAAAAACCCACTAATTGGGCCTCATTAAACAATCATAGGATGACAGGCCGCCCCAATAAGAGATGGGAAAAACTAGAAAGTTGAAGCCTCGGGAAAAAAAGGCCTCTTTTTACACAACAGTTTAAAACAAACTTTATTTAAATTTAAAATATTAGAACTTTTTGGTATGTATGGAGAAAAAAATTGTCTGACCGCGATAATGTGACATAAAAATGCTTGAAATGAATTAGGTTGTACTTTTATAAATCAACTATTCATTGTTTTGTTTAATATAACAAATCTAATATAACCATTTTTTTCCAGGTTCGTGATGATTGGTCCTGAGTTAAAAAAGAAGACAATTAGATAAGTAAAACTTCATCGTTCTCTCATTCTCTCGAATTCGAGCCCTACGAAGATCTTAAAAATAACTGAAGAAAAAATGTATTAATCTAAATATAATAAAGTCGGCCCAATATGATAAGTGATAGTAAAAAGCTTGTTATACTGAAAAATTGATAAAAATGTGACTTATTTAATTTTGTTTCACAAATGCGAACAATGCGACAAATTGCATGCAACCCAAATGATTCTCTTCTCTTTCAGTACTTGGCACTGACTTTTAGTGCAGTCCCGGTAGAATTCTTAGTAGTAGTGAGTGGCGACATTTCTGCTGGTGTTTCTCATGGCTCTATCCTGTGACCATTCCTATTATCGATATACCTTAACAGAATACTCCGTTTAAGGAATGTAAAAATAATTCTTTTTGGTACTGATGATGAAAAAATTTCACAAGTATCTTTTTGTTGGGAGATTCAATTTCACATTTGCATCTGAGAATACTTAGCCAAGTCCGGTGATGAATTTAAAACGAGACTTTTTTCCAAGTTTAAATTTTATTAAATCAATTAGAGTTCGTGGTTCGATTGACCAAATACATTCTTTGAATTAATTAATCTTTATGTAAGGTATTCGTTGAGATAAAAAAGTCAGTGACGCGAGTGGGATTCGAACCCACGACCTTCGGTTAAATACCACTTAAGCTATCGTGACTTCGATCCACTCGGACACCAACTTCCCATCTCTACCCACTTTTCGAATTTTCCATCCTTTTTGCCTTTTTTCAAATTCATTTTTCATTTGTCGCCGAGAATCGAATAGATTACACGACATTTGAAAAACGGCAAAAAGGAGGGAAAATTCGAAAGGTGGGTTGAGATGGGAAATTGGTGGGTTGAACCAATTTAACTCCTCTCTCGCCAATAACTTACTTTTACACTTCAGACGTCACATTATTAATTGTAATTAAATTGACCTATATATTCTTGACATGAAGATTTCTGATTTTGTAAACAAACGCCTTTTCTTGTCTTTTGGTCATTTTAATCCAGTTGTATTCTCATTAATCCTGGAAAGATATCATCTCGAACCTGAAGTTCGCCTTATTATTGTGAGAATGAGCCATCGAGTTCACCGGCAAGTGGATATCGCAGAAGCAGTTGGCGTTTCGCAGAACATCGTCTCCCGGGCTTTAGCCCCATTCCATGAGACTGGAATTGACAATAGGAGGCCTGGTAGTGATCTCAGAGCATTACGACTCTAAGGGAGGACAGAATTGATTTTGCTGCAAGACGGAACCCTTTCCATAGTGTCAGCCAGGTCCGTAATCGTTTGTAGGACGTTGGTCTCACATCATACGCCCCTTTGAGACGACCAACAGCAACAACCCGCCATCAGCAACTCAGGAGAAAATGGTGCAACCAGCTCCTATAAGTGAACACCAGTTGGAATGCTGTCATGTTTGAGTCGCGTTTCTGTCTGTATAATGAGAGCAGGCGCCGAAGATTCTATTGAGAACAGGGGATGCGAATAATGCACCAGTTCCAGTGCAGTTTGGAGGAGGCGGTGTAATTGTCACGGCTGGGATTTACACTGGAGTACGAACTGGACTCCATATTAGACAACCTCACCGCAGACCGTTATGTCCAAGAAATTATCGAAAAATACATCCTTCAAACCAGGAATCTCATTGGCAGGGACTTTCTATTTCTGGATGACAATGTCAGACCACATAAGGCAGAGTTGTTCTTCAATATAAGAAAACCTGTGAATTTCACGTCTGTCCCTTCCTCCATTGTTTCCAGACCTCAATCTCATTGTAGCAGAATAGCATTATCTTTTCTTTATTCAGAAATCGTGAGATGCGGTCTGGTGTGATGTAGGTTTCAGAAAAACATTTTCTTTATCGTGCCAACGTTTCGATCTTTATTGAGATCATCTTCAGGGTCTGGGTTGAGAGTGGAGACACGACACGCAAGAATGGCACAATTACACAGAAGACAAACACTTTGAGCCCTGAAGATGATCTCAATAAAGATCGAAACGTTGGCACGATAAAGAAAATGTTTTTCTGAAACCTACATCACACCAGACCGCATCTCACGATTTCTGAATAAATAAAAGATAATGCTATTCTGCGAAAATGAGATTTCTGAATAATTATCGATTAACGGTCACTAATCACCACACATTATCTTTTATGTTGTTATTTTTCAAAATCCCTTAATTAAATTATCCTTCGGTAAAAAACATAATAATTTCTAATAAATTTTAATGCAATTTATAATAAAATTAAATACAAAGGCTAGGGAAAGTAATTACTACAAAATTGGCAATATCCCTATTCATTTTTGGGCTTTTTAATCTATTATATTGATTAAAATATATTGATTAAACAAACTGTTTTTTATTTACACTTGATTTTAAGCCGGCCGTTATTAGCGAGAGTAATAGCACAAGGAGTCACAACGGAATTTTAATTTAAATGAGAACCGACTCTTTCCGTCTGTTCAATTTGATTTTTAAAATAATGCTTGAAACGTGATATTTAACAACGGAAAATAAAATTGTTGAGACAAGAAAAAACGAGATTACCCCTTTTGCAGGACAGAGTCGTATTTTATTGGGCTTTTTGAATTATTGCATTTAATAGAGACGTCCCGGTTGGGTGGGATCGTCGGGGTAGATGGCCACCACCTTTCGGAAGTGACGAAAGAGAGGAAATAATTTGTGACAAGTAAATGTTTGACATTGTCTACTCCCAGGGGACATTGTGATAAAATTTTCCATCTTCCATTTACTGGCTATTACTGCCGACATCACCTGTTCTCCAACAGGAACAACTCAATCTCATTTATTGAAGAGTTGAATAAAAAGTTCCCTTTTTAGTTCTTGACACCTCAGCGCTTTAACAACTTCGGCAGGTAATGTCTTCTTTACATAAAATACAGTTATAACTAGAAGTTATTTGACACAAATCAACGCATTAACACGTTAGCGATTTATTGTGTTTATTATTTTATGTTTTTCATATTAGTCTAGCCAGTTTGAAGGTAATCAGGAATTTTTTAGGAAAGAAAATGGGTCAGAAATTCCTAAGTCAGAATTGGAATCGAACCGAGAATCAGTCAAACCAAGTACCCATACTTTGCAGTTTCCTTGTAGATGCTTAAGTATTGTTTTCCACTGACAACGTTGAAGCAGTGTGCTTCTTTTGTGTAATAGTTGCTTAAAATGTTTTAATATCACTGGAATTATATATCGGACTATTTGACAAAACTTTATTTTTTGGTTTCACAGGCTTCGGAATCGTTGCGATCTAGCTACATTTTTCACAAATCAGGAAAATATAACAGCCGCATTTTCTATGATTTATGACAATTTAGGTATATCCTGATTTCTGACGGAGATAAAAAATTCAAGATTTTTTCATAGGTGCAAAATTTTGGTGGTACAAACATTTCTAATATATTATAATTTTGTAGCCATAATGCTCGCATGAAATATTGTCTAGAAAAGGTTTTTAAAGCAGGGTTGTTATTTTATTAAACTAGAATTATTACCGTCAACGGAGAATTTAAGGGTGTGAGTAAAACCAATTAGTGCTTTTTGTAATTTTAGCCTACAGTAGTAAATTAAAGGTCATAATGGATCGAGATAAAACAGATAGTATATAATCCAGGAAGAGAGGATATATATAAAGTTGGAGTTTTATGGGCCGACAAACAGCTGAGGACATCGCCGGCCCTCTGTGTGTTTTCCTTCTTTTTAAAACTTACTTAGTTACCCTCAGCTTTTAAATGTGCAGTAGGTCGATATCCCAAAATGCTAGCCTCTCGTATGTACCTCAATTTCAAGTTGTAAATAGAAAAAAAAATTACGCAAAACACTCTTCTTACAACTGATCTTTAGGATTAGACTCTTGGGTCGTTTAGGCCACAGGCAGGTTTTTCTTTCACCTCTTCATCACTGCCACCTCTTAAGAAACTGACAGAAGGTCAAATATGCCAAAATATTGCCTATTATTCAAGCCTTATTCAATTGAAAATGTGCTCGACCGTTATTTTATCCTTGCATAACGGGCACGTATGCGGTCGCTTTCCGTTCAGAAGGTGCCCGTGCCGTTACTCTTGTATGACCTATGCGTAGTCTCTGAATTTTGGAAAATGACAAAAAGGAGGGAAAATTCAAAAGTTGGGGTTGAGTTGGGAAGTTAGGGTCCGAGTGGATCGAGGTCACGATAGCTCAAGTGGTAGAGTAGCGGCGTATCTAGCCGAAGATCGTCGGTTCGAATCCCGCTCGTGACACTGACTTTTTTATCTCAACTAAAAACTTGACTTACAATATTTGATCCAGAGAATAAGGCTATAAAAATGGTTTTACTGTTAAAAATTAATCAATACCAGTAATCACTGCTGAAACCTGAAAATTATAAATGGTGCGCGTTATAAAGCTATTTTCTGTACATTACCCTCCACCCAGCGGTTCGTTGCAAAAATTCGTTCACCCTAATTTCCTTTTATGTATGTACATAAAATCATATGTATGTACAAGGGAACACTAATGAATCCTTATACTTCATTAATATAAAATTTGGTCCTTACTCAGCAGACAACACTAAATAAATCACACAACCAAATTAAAACGTTATGATCGTTCTTATGTGTGAAATAACATAATTTCTTGCAATTTAGTATAAATGTAATTGTTAGAAGACGGAGACAAATCCAACTGTTAACAAAACTGGAGCATTCATATAGCTTTTTTTTATTGTTATTGTTCACAATGAACGAGCTAAGGATTTTATTTCGAGGAAAAACCCTTCGAAAGAAACCATCTAGAATTAAGAGAAAGCTACTGGTCGTAAAACGCTCCTTAATTCTAAAAAGTCGTTTTATATAATTAAAAATGTCGTTGAGGTCGGAGTAAATTTTACAGTTGAAAAAATTTGATTAGGAAATTATAATTTCAACTACTTTTCCTAATATGCACGTGGAAGGATAGCTGTGAATGGTGTCATCGGTTACAAGGAAAAAATCAAAATTTTGTTGTTCCTTTAGGGATTTTTGAAACAGGGTGATAAATAAAAAGTGCGCTTTGGAAAAATGATGTTTTTCGACATCCAAGAGTGTCCAACTTTATAAAGTGTCTGTAAAAATAATGTAAATGTAAATTCAGTGTAGGTCTGGTCTTTCTAATTTATGAAACAATTTACAAAATATTTTTCCGTGATATGATCTGTGATCAATATCATTTGATAAAAGTTGGCAGCATTGAGATGTCCTCTGACTGATTGACCACCATGAGCATGGCATATCTCATGATATAAAAACCAAAACAATTCACTAATGAGAACATTGTGTTAAATTTTATTTGTGTCGAGTTGTAGAATGGATTCACTGTAATTTATCGCAGTTCGGAAGAATTTCTGGAATTTCTACCGGATTTTCAGTGTCACGTTGCCCCGTTGCACATTTCTTATATGTTGCGATAACACCCATTGCATGTCCAATATTAATAAGTTATATGGAATTATTTAAAATTATGCTAAGTAAATAAAATCGTAGTAATATCAATTAAGTTTTTATTAATTATATTAAGGTTCTAGTTCGTGCGAATGTATTTATTAGCGTGAATGATGTCGTGTAATATCCAGTACTTTGAGACCTGCAAAACATAGATTAGGCTACAATATATGTACGTACGTGAGTTGTACATGAGTTGTAGAGCCTTTTCGCTAATTAAAAATATTAATAGAGCCCGAAAAGTTCGATCAGATCCGCCTACTGGAGAGAGGACTAGGAAAAACAAAAAACCTACAAATATAATTCCGATTATTGATTTTTTATAAGCGCAAATATGCACAATCCAGTACATACAAACACGCGGGTAAAGAATTGAGCCTATTACTTCCCATTGTACATCGACAAATCCAGATTTACTAATTTAAAATAAAGGCCGAGAATCATCCACCTCGGGTCTAGGCAGCCCGGGTCAGTCCTCAGGTTGGGCTCAGGGTGCAGTCAACAGCTAGGTCATTTTGAGAGCCGATTGGAGGAATCCCACTCCACATTCACGCCAATAAATACATTCACTCTCAGGACTATATGCAATAATACAATTCACTTTTCTTCGAAAAATGTGAACACGAAACTCAAATACTTGCTGCCGTATTTAAAAACCATTCTTATATCGTGTGGCATTCTTAAGCGCTTTGGATTTATGGAGCCAAGTAATCGCATCCTTCAATGAGGTGGGACACATCGAGAAACCTTGCTCTACATGCCGGACCTAAAAAGTTTGTGGACGTATGTCGACTTCGGATGGCCTATTCTTAATCGGATGAGCATGACCCATTTAAAAAACAATTATACCTATGTTTGACATATCGTTCAAAATATGGGTTCAGAAAAGTATTTGTTGCGAATCAAGTTGTATCAAAGTTTTCAAGTACAACTTGTATGAAAACGTCAATTCCACTCGTTTCATTAACGACCACCGTACCCTATTTGGCCGATCCTTACCTTTTTCACGTGTATTCGCTGTCAATACACTGTCTACTACATCAGGTTATGTGTGCTTAAATAAAATTTCTCTCTGATCTGCTTTTAACTTCCAAAATACTTTTTTTATGAATAAATGAAACAAAACTATTAATTAATTTATGGCAATGTTATTTTAAAAACTACATTAAAATATATAGCCGCACAGTGAATTGGGGGCTGATGTGACTTCAGTGTCGGTAGCTTGCCAGAAAAAAAATTGAAGTAAAAGACTTATCCGCAATTTGGATTTTGCAAAATCCATAAACTATTAAAATTCAGCACTTTAAGATGAAACAAATAAGCAAATTGGACCTATGATTAATTTTCATTTTTTGAACCTAATTGTGCAAATTTAAAAAAAGATAAAAACCTGTTTGACAAAAGTCTGAAGAATATGGATTCCTTATCCCAGGAACTTTTATTCACAATCTCTTTGAAATATAAGTTTTGGCGTTTTCGTGTAGAAAAAAGTTCTTCCCCATTAACCGCAGGTTATTTGTGTATTTTTATCAACAATTTGAACGATTAGATCATGAGGTTTATATAAATCAATTTTGACTTTTCCGTTTTGCCGAGAGTCTGATAGTTTGAGAAGGGTTTTCTTTCGTCCTGGATCGTCTTTCTCTGGATTCCAGGTATCTCCAGCTAAAAACTCCAAACCAACGACAAGTTCGTCAACTTTTTCTTAAAGCCAAACTTTTTTGAGCCTGTGCTGCGGAAGAACCGAGTGTAAAAGGTGTACTACAGGAAAATCACGTGTCTCGTTCATATTTGATTGTGTTATAAAACAAATGTGTAATATAGGATTAATCGTCTATTGTAATCTGTAAACATGTCGTTAATAAACAAAAGAAAATCGCTTAATTTTCCATGAATTTATAAAATAATAAAAACTGAAATTTTATGTTAAATAACCCAATATAAGGTGACTTTTTAATTTTTCGTACAAAATTGAACTAAGGATGCTAATTATACAGAACGATTTTTAAATTCATTGTACTTACTAAAATTCCACGTTTCCAAATTGCCAATAGATTTTTACATTTTTAAAACTTTGAAACTATAATTGAAGTTTTAAAGTATTATTGATGGGGGCTATATTCGCAGAAATTATAGTCGACTTTATCTGTGTATACTTTTTAAAATCTGAATTTATTGCAAATTCTCCGTGACAATTAATAATAATTCTAAAAGAGAAACAAAATTTTCGCGTTCTTTGTTAACATTAAGTCTATTTAGACATGGCCAATGGCTTCTTTTTCTGAATATTGCTCATTGTACTAGAATAATAGACTGTTATCTGCACTCTACAAAATTTGGAGGCATATTTGGAGTGGCAGAAATAAGTCTATAAAGTCTATATTGCCAGGAAGAAGAGGCGAAAGAGGTACATTTCCTCCGTTGGTGCAAAGACATAAGTAGGCTAAGATTCTTTCTCCTGTGAGACGAAAAATCCTGAAGGATACCCACGGGAGTCCTTAGATAAGCGTTATTCCTAGATATATGCACAATAGACCAATACTGGTCGTGGTGGGCAGGTCGTTAAACTTTTGATGCAATCTAGCACGGATGCGTCTTCAGCCCTCTCTTGTTCTCCCATCTGACCTTTCTCATGCATGTACTGTAGAGTTTTGTAGGTAACAGGTTAAATGGGCGTTTTTTGTTATACGACACTGAGCGTTAACCTCCTAAACATTTGGCTATTTCCATACTGAAGTTTTATATTTTCATATAGGTCAAAAGAGCCGGTTCTAATTCGGCAATTTTTCCTTTTGATACGAGCGCCATCTTCGATTTCTCCCAACGTAATTGCGGTTCATGTTTCACCTGGAATAACGTTTTGCTAAAAGCGATACTCGCGTGTTGTTCCGTTTATTTACTCATTAACACACTCGGCCCCGAAGGAGTGATCATTGCGTGCAGTGGTCTAAAATTATCATATGGACTTATCGCCCGAAACCAAATATGTTTCCGTGAGAAATCACACTGATGGCTGTTTGAAATTCTATTCCCACCCACACCTTCGTTCCTACTATTCTACTGTTTTTTTAAAAATTTTTAGGGAATGAATTTCCGTCTGTATTTTTTGTATTTCCAATGAAGCCTGAATTAGTTTAAATCAATGAAAACCTTGTACGTCTTAATTAAAAGCAAATACCAATTAAAAATGCATGGGTTAAATGTGTTTTAGCAGACAACTATATCCTATTGAAAAATTTGAACACAAGCTCTCCATAGGATACACTGTATTTTCTATAGAAATTTCTGGATGAACATTAATTAAATTTTGATTTTGGAAAAATTTGGATTCAAAACAACCTTCTCTATTTATTGTACAATAAATTAATATATCTATGGCTTAATATAACAGGGGCAATGCATAACTACTCCACTACAGCAATGAAAACCGCACTCGACCTTCCACCATTACATATTTTTGTACAAAACGTGGCTTTTGAGAGCGCCAACAGTCACCTGAGATAAAAGGAAGTAAAGACAGATTTACGCAGCCAGAAAATTCTTGTGTGAATTAAAATAAATGAGATTAGGATACACGACAAAATAAAAGAAAAACTCAACTTTGACAGACTCTAAATTGTCATAGAAAGTAGAGATTATAAAGATCTTTTGGAGAAACGCAGCCCCAAGTTTCAGGAATGGGTTCTATGTTACACAGATGTATCGAAGAGGGAACAGGGGTAGTATGACCTAAGTATACTAATCCCAACAATTTTCCAAGCTGAGATCCATGCAATGCAACGCTGTGTACAGGAAATAAATACGAAAGGTGCACAGATTTACATACTTTCAGATAGTCATCAGATAAAGTCACTAAATGAGTATGCTTTCAACTCCAAGCTTCTCTAGGTGTGCCTAAATTGCTTAGTATGCTCTAGGAAAACACTTCTAGATTTCCTCGAAATGGATTCCAGGACGTGAAGATATAGAAAGAAATGAACAGGCTGAACTTCTAGCCTTTTAAGCTTTTCTAGCCAAAAAGGGGTTGCTCTATCAGCCACGGGACCAGAATCATAACTAGGTGCTCCGGAAGGTGTGCTTCAGTTGGAACTGGAAAAAATGGTATGAGGCAAGCTAAGAGATTTATAAATATTTCAAAAAGGAAGGCAAAGAAACTCCTTTCGATCAGCAGGCAGGATTTGAGAAATATTATTGACTCTTTACCGGCCACTCTTAACTACCACCTTAAGATGATGGGCATAGCAAAGGCAGAAACATGTCGATTCTGTCAGGAAGAACCGTTAACAACGGCATTTATACTCTGTGAATATGATTCATTAGCACTGAGGAAAGTGCTTGGGCTTACAAGAAAAAGTGCTCATCGCAAGGTATGGTTATAAGTTATAAGAAATCAATAATAGAACTATAGTCGGAGTGGAGAATCGTTTTTAAAATCTTTATTCAACCCCCCCCCCAACAAAAAACCTGTTTAAAAATCAATATTTCTTAACATATATTTTACTAAATGCTGCCCCTACTGCTTTTTACTGTCTATTTTCAAATAACATTTTAATAATGTTGATTAAAATAAGACGAAGACGATAATAGTACGAAATATTTCTTACTCCATGGTAATGAATTCATAGGTCGTCTTCTTTTTACCCTGCACAACTACATAAAATCATGTTTGTTTTTTTTAATTTCCATTGACTACAAAAATAGGGATAAATATGAAACGACTCTTCTTGTCCGCAGGAGTCTACAGAAAAAATCTATTATTTGTTAATTTTTTAAAATTAAAAAGCGATTTAACTTTTAAATAATAAACTTATCTAACGATGGTTTTTAAAGGGATTTTTTGGAATCTACGTCAAGCAGGTCCCACTTTTATTTCACCGGCGTCGTTCTCTACTTGAAAAGTGAAAATAAGTAGAGGATCCTAACTTCTAATGAAGAAGAATCATGGGTTACCTCGTAACTCTTTCATTTCCACGACTTTTTCTGTCCTCGGAATATTTCTTACTCTCTGTCTCATTTTATTTATCTCGGTTTAACCATTTCACATGTCTATTATACTTGGGAAAATATTGCTAATGACATCGTAACAGGCATGGATCGTATGCTTGACTTTTATGTGTATTATCATATGTTTATCATCATATTTACACTGCTTCACAAAAAAAATTGACGCACTGTAAAGTTTTGATATTTTTTTATATACTTGCCTTTTCAGTAATATTAAGACCGATATTTGTTATAATTCAGGTATTTATTAAAACATTTGGTTAGTGTGAAAATAATAATACATCTCAAAACATATAGTAATTTAAAAAAAATTACTTTTGCGTATGAACATAAATCATTAGAACACAAAGTTAAACATCTTTAAAAGGGTATATTATCTCCTGCATCACTTATTGCATACCCTCATCTTCTCAGCATGCTCATAATTAAACCTTTAACCATTTCTTAAGGAATTTCATCGCAAATCTCAACTAACGTAACTTTCAACTCGGCTAAGGTTGTGGGTGAGTTATTTCTTAATTTTGACAACGTCCGAGCTTGCGCCAAAATTACTCGATGGGGTTCAAATAAGGGATACGGACTGGCTTCGTAGAGTGTAAATATTGACATCTCAAAGGTACTGCATTACACTGGTGGCGACAGTTGTTCTTGCATTATCTTGCATAAAGAAACATTGCTGGCCAATAAAAGGACCAAATGGCACTACATTCCTTATGAATTTCTGTCACGTAGATTTCTGCATTAAATGAAGGCCTATTAAAAATGTGTAACTCCGCTTTTGCCTCCAAGAAAATTGCACTCCACAGAATAATTGTTGAATCATCTCCGAATTCAGGCAATGATGTATTGGCTATAAAGCTCTACAGCTGCACGAAGACGTCCATTTGGTGAATGGAATGAAAGCTGGGACTCGTCTGAAAACGTAGCTTTCCTTCATTACTGTTTACCCAATGTGGCTTTCCGTCATTACGGTTTACTCAACAGACCCGACGATGGTCTCTGGTAAGTTCGGGTCCCGTTGCTAGCCTTTTAGGATGTAGTACTTCTGAAAGCCTCGTTCTTACTGTTTCAGCGCTCACACAGTTTGAGACATTTCAGAAGCAGTAGAAATGATAAATGATGGAGTGAGTGTGGTGTTCAATACTTTTTAAAAGGATAGTTCCTACTCACAGTAAGTTGTTTTGCAACGATCCGGATTTCGAGCCTTTTAGCTCATCATCAGGTTGAAGGACTTCCACAACCACGTCTCTCGACATGAATTGCCAAAGTGAACCCGCTGATACCTCCGCCAACGCAACGTTCCAATTATCAGCTGATTTTTTTAATGACGCTCAATTTGAACGTGCGAAGCGCGGGAATTATAACACAAATAAATATTAGAATAATAAATACTTAATATTACTATAAATTACTATAAAATAATAACAATTAAAATAATTAGATTAATTATTTGGATGTTTGATATTATTTATGTACATATTTAAAATGGGAGGTAGATCAAAATCTGTTATATTATTAATGCATTTATCACCATGTTCAATTTTACATTTTTTAATTTCAAATTTCTCAAACCATTCTAGTTCTTTCCCTTTGTTGAAACTATGTAACACTCTTGTATTTAAATTTGAATTGAAATTATGTTTTGTTTCTTTTAGATGGTCCTTAAATTCCGAAAATTTGCTCGATTTAGGCAAATGTTCTTTTACTCTTGTTTTTATTTCTCTACCGCTTTGTCCTATAGACAAATAAAATAGAGAAATAAAAACAAGAGTAAAAGAACACTTGCCTAAATCGAGCAAATTTTCGGAATTTAAGGACCATCTAAAAGAAACAAAACATAATTTCAATTCAAATTTAAATACAAGAGTGTTACATAGTTTCAACAAAGGGAAAGAACTAGATTGGTTTGAGAAATTTGAAATTAAAAAATGTAAAATTGAACGTGATGATAAATGCATTAATAATATAACAGATTTTGATCTACCTCCCATTTTAAATATGTACATAAATAATATCAAACATCCAAATAATTAATCTAATTATTTTAATTGTTATTATTTTTATCGTAATTTATAGTAATATTAAGTATTTATTATTCTAATATTTATTTGTGTTATAATTTCCGCGTTTCGCGCGTTCAAATTGAGCGTCATTAAAAAAATCAGCTGCTAATTGGAACGTCGCGTTGGCGGAGGTATCAGCGGTTCACTTTGGCAATTCATGTCGAGAGACGTGGTTGTAGAAGTCCTTCAACCTGATGATGAGCTAAAAGGCTCGAAATCCGGATCGTTGCAAAACAACTTACTGTGAGTAGGAACTATCCTTTTAAAAAGTATTTCAGAAGCAGTGGAAATGCAAGGTCTCAGAGTGCGAAATTTGATAAATCGGTTGTCAGCTGGTCCTTTGGCTCTTGGGCGTCTCGATCCTGGTCTCCGAGTACATCTTGCAATTTCCTAGTACCGGTGAATGCCCAGCAATTGTCGTTTTTGGAAAAATACCCCCCCCCCCGCAGCGTAACACTGATTTTCATCCTCAACAAGTTCAGTGGCACGGGCAACTTCTTCGCTGATCTTGGGCATTTTTGTAATCGCTTTGTTTGGTGCCACCAACACATTAGTGAACAAAGGCATTTTTCAGTCCCCTTGTTGATTTTCATTGTGGAGATTTCAAAACAAATTAATAAATAAGCGGTTTAGCCTCGCAGTCAGCGACAAATACAAATATCTTCGGTCTAGTTATAATTATTAAATCATTTTTAAAATAGTAAAACAAAAAATTAGTCAAATCATAGTCAAATCAAAAACGAAATCAAAATTTCAAAGCACACCAATTTTTCGTGAAGCAGGGTATGTACAAAAAAATCCGAGGAATTGAAATTGAAGTGTTCGAGCTAGAATGGCGAAGAAAGAAAATCATTGAGTTTGCCGTGATCAGTGTCAAACCACTACGAGAGGAGCCGAGCGATTCGATGTGCGCGAGTAAAAGCTTAAATCAGAAATAAAGAAGTTGTCGTTGACTTCGCATCGATCATCGTGCGACCTGTTTACATTGCAAACGGAGCCGAGCGATACGACGCGATTTTTCGCGAGTATACGCTTAAATAAAAAAGAAAGAGACCTTTCTTGAAATTACATGGATCAGTGCGCTCCAGATTAAAACGTGAGCACAACCAAGCGCTTCTGGACGCCTTGCTAGAAGCTGATATCTCAAAAAAATAAGATGACTTTGAATGGATCAGCGCAGACCCCTTTAAACTATGAGCAAAGCCGAGCGATGCGATGATTTCCCGCGTGTAGAAGCTGAAATCGCAAAGAAAGTAGATGTTGTCGACTTTATATTAAGTAGTGTGCAACTTTTACTCTAGGCCGATCGGTGACAAGCGATATCACGCGACCAGAAGGTAAAATTGATGTCAACTCATGTTAACTCGAATAGAGAAATGTCCAGTATGGTTGTGAACGTCCCCTTCTTTTCTTAGCATGTGAAACGGTAATTTTTCAGGAATGCTGCGTGTGGTGACTGGTTGAACCAAAAATAAAGCTCTAACAGTCCTTGAAGGCTAAAAATGATGAATGGTGGAGTGAGTGCGGTGTTCAATCCTTTTACAAAAATAGTTCCTACTCACAATAAGTTGTTTTGCACCGATCCGGATTTCGAGCTTTCAGCTAATCACCAGGTTGAAGGAGTTCTACAACCACGTCTCTCGACATGAATTGCAAAAGTGAACCCGCCGATACCCCCGCCAACTCGACGTTCCAACGAGAAGCTGGTTTTAATGCCGCTCAATTTTGAACGTGTGAAAAGCGGGAAGTCTAACACAAGTAAATATTATATTAGTAAATACAGTAAGAAAATAATTATTAATTAGTGATTAAAGATAAAAGATAAAAATTAAATTAGAATAATACCTTAATAATAGATTAGTAAATTATGATAAAATTAATAGCAATTAAATTAATTAATGTGTAATGTAGTACATTAATTAACATAATGTACTAACAAATGACACGATTCAATTCGTGCCGGAATACTTACCTTGTCCTAACGTCTAACAGCCTACAACTTTATAGGAGGGGGATGTATCTATTATGAATGAGAGTATAACGGCAGGTCAGAAATTAACAAATGAAAAGTATTGTTCGTATTTAAGTAATGCGTATTTAAGAATAAAAATACGTGTAGACAAAAAACAGCTGTTAAATCCATGGCTGCCATGTTGGTTACCTACGCCCTAACGGATAGCAATGTGACTACATTTTCGACCTAACATCTTACATTAGCCTGGCCTGATAGATCGAGCAATGTTAACTGGCCGATTCTTACAAGTCTACGACTTTTTTAGATTTTTCTCGATCTAACAGGACCTAGCAGACTTACCGAAGTTAACATCAACAACATGAATATCCTTATTGTTCACTTTGCATGGATGAGCGTACGGCTCATCTGTGAGAGGGGCCGAGCGATTCCGTGCGATTCGTACAACGATTTTGTTTTGTTGACGAAAATTCGTAAAACATTTTGTGGTTCATGCATTCTGGACGAGCGTTTTTAATATATTTTGTTCATAAAGTGGACGTTGATACATTTATAATACTAAAAGTTTATATTTATTATTCAGACATAGTACCTCATTACAATTAAATGGATAAAAAGGGACTTCTGTTGGATTATTTATTGTGTTATTATTATTGCCTAGCTGAACACAAAAATGTTTTTACGTGAAACATAAAAAAAACTGTATTATACTAGTAATTTTTGATAATGTATGAGATTTCTATCATGTGCAATACGATAGTGATAAAACATCCGGACCGAAACATAAATATTGCCTGACATCGTTGAGTGCGCGTCTTTATATATTGATTTTCCAATCGGCATAATACACTTGAATAAATTTTGCCGTCAGGATCATTTCATTGAGAAACAGCCTCGCCACTTACTCGTATACACTTTTGCATACACTCAATCTCCATCGCTCTTTCAATCTCTTTCACTCTTTACCCTTTAGTCTGCTCCACTCACTCCGTCCCGGCCTCGAGCCTTTTTCACGAGTCGACGTGTCCCTTTGGGCAAAACGA
Organism: Cimex lectularius; assembly: GCF_000648675.2. Classification (NCBI taxonomy): domain Eukaryota; kingdom Metazoa; phylum Arthropoda; class Insecta; order Hemiptera; family Cimicidae; genus Cimex; species Cimex lectularius. Next base: position 424,169 of record NW_019394228.1, read on the forward strand.
GTTTAATCCCTTTCTTCATTTTTTATGTAAAAACCAAAATTTAGATGTGCGGTTTGTACAGAATCATTATAGAGGTTCAATAGTAAAACCTTGTCGATCAGTTGAATTTTTGTCCTCGACTATTATTTATACAACACTTTTATTTTGTAAAATTCTGATGTTATGTGAGGTGTTTAGTGACCGGTAGTTAACGATTCGGAGATCGTGAGATGCAGTCTGGTGTGGCCTGGGATTTACAAACATTGTCTAATTTAACAAATACATGTGGGAGTGGAAAAAAATGGATTTATACAATGCAAAAAATTTTTATATTCTATCAAAGTATTTGTACTTACTCAATGTGTTTGTTTTCTGCGTAATTGTGTCATTCTTGTGTGTCGTGTTGAGAGTGCCAGTGAGGTGAAACAACCAGATGCGACAGTAATCACAGATTGGTACCAAAAACCATGAAACAGAGATCTCTACTTAAACTTTACATCTCACCATCCTCTTCATAAATAATAAACACAGCCAAAGGGCTACTTCACAGAATTATTACCTTAAGCCATGGATCATTTCACCAGAAGAACATAAAGATATACAAATATATCCTCCATAACAATCACTACCTTAAACGCATTATCAACAGAATAATCAACAACTACACCTCAACACTAACACCATCCACTATTACTAATAATACTACATCAAATCTATCGAATACAGACAAACCAACATACATTTCCTTGCCATTCATTCATGGCCTATGGTAAAGAATTAAACACCATTCTTTTTATAATTTCAAAAATTATAAAACAATTCACACACTTTTTTTCGAAAATTAAAGATCCCACAGTAACAAATAAATCTGACGTAATTTACAAAATCAATTGCTTAAATCGTCCGGCAACTTACATCAATATTACATTCCAATATCTGGATAAGAGAGTAAAGCAACATATCTATGATTGAAAAAAACCGAACCAAAATCCTACAGCACTGGATACCCACCATTTTGAACACAATTTCGACCTCAACAATCCAATAATATTACGCACAGAACAAAACAACCATAAACGTCACTTTTTACAAATGGTTCACATCAACAGAGATAAACACAGCATCAATTACAGAACAGATACATGTAAAATCAGTCGCAGCTTTGCCAATATCATTAATCAAATTAAATATCAATAACATACTTATATCATCACGTCACACAAAACATATAATATAACATAAACAATCATCACATTCAACATCAAACATTTCTACTTAGTCTAATTTTTCAAAAATGTGGCTTTCCTTTCCCTAATTATCCCCGTCTTTATAATCCTGAAAGGATAATCAGGCCGAACCATTACCCACTGTTTCCCATTGTCGGCTCCTTTCATCTCAAAGAAGCCGACTCCTCATATCAGAATGTCTTTCTATCCCGACTTCCTTCCCCACCCTTTCAAAATCCTATATAAACATAAAACATCAATATCTCACTGGCACTCTCGACGCGACACGCAAGAATGGCACAATTACGCAGAAAACAAACACTTTGAGTGAGTAGGAATACTTTGATTGAATATAAAAAATAGTTTTTTGCTTTGTATAAATTCATTTTTTTCCATATCCTACTTGTATTTGTTAAATTTAAACAATGTTTGTTAATCCCAGGCCCTGAAGATGATCTCAATAAAGATCGAAACGTTGGCACGATAAAGAAAATATTTTTCTAAAACCTACGTCACTCCAGATCGCACCTCACCATCTCCGAATAATTATTGTCTAGCGGTCTAGTGACTGAGTGGTTAGTACCACCGCAAATTTTTAGAAAAACATTTTCTTTATCGTGCCAAAGTTTCGATCTTTATTGAGATCATCTTCAGGGCCTTGTTTTGTCTGCATTTCAACAAAAACGTTCTCTGGTTGATAGCCGATGCAAGTTTCTTCTCATTGTTGGCAATGTCCTTCAGAATACTCTTTGATTGGTGTCCATTTGTTGTTGAAATCTGTTCATAGAATACCATGTTCTATGCTCTTCACGTGTAGAAATGTGTGGTGTTTAGTGACCGTTAGCCAATGATTATTTGGAGATCGTGACATGTGGTCTGGTGTGACGTAGGTTTTAGAAATTTGGATTTTGAGTAATCATCACGAATAAAATAAGTAAAAAAGCTCGGAGGTATTTTTCAGTGTTCGTTACCTAAAGAATGAGATAAAAAGCTCGATAAAACTCTGGGGTAGTTTCGAGTAATCATTACCTTCAAAACGAGTTAAAAGCTCGGTAGAATTTGGCGGAACTTTTGAGTAATCATCACTTACAAAACAAGACAAAAATCTCTGGGAATTCTGGCGTACGTTTGAAAAGCCGACGCATACAAAATGAGATAAAAAGGTCGGTGGAACTCTTGGGTAGTTTTGAGTAATCATCACCTTCAAAACGAGTTAAAAGCTCGGTGGAACTCGGCGGAACTTTTGAGTAATCACCACTTACAAAACAAGACAAAAATCTCTGGGAATTCTGGCGTACGTTTGAAAAGCCGACGCATACAAAATGAGATAAAAAGGTCGGGGAACTCATGGGTAGTTTCGAGTAATCATCACAAGATGTTGTTAAGTGTGGCACCGTTCTTGCTGTGGAACTCCATAATGCTGTTTTTGTAAATAAATATAAGCCTAAGCAAGCAGGTTGCTGGAACTAAAAGCTTATATTTATTTGTAAAAACACCATTAATCATCACCTTCAAAACGAGTTAAAAGCTCAGTGGAACTCGGCGGAACTTTTGGGTAATCATCACTTACAAATAAGCATTTCCTTTATCGTTCCAACGTTTCGATCTTTATTGAGATCAAAACGTTGGCACGATAAAGAAAACGTTTTTCAACGTTTTCAACGTCATACCAGACCGCATCACACGATCCCCCAATAATCATTCTGATATTAATAACTCTTATTCATTTTATTATTACTTAATCAAAAGAGAGTTTTAATGGAAGTAAAATTTTATAAGCATGACCGATAGTGACATGTCCAAACAAGAGAATACTTTGTTTTAAATAAATGCATATTCGTTTCATCTTCTCAACCCCCAGGAATAATCGAATAGGCCAAGAAAAAAGCACTCACGTTAAACAGTATAACCTATGAATAAAAAAAACGCATTTATAATAACAGCCTGTAGTAATTCTCTACGTGTCCATTTTCTAACGTGTGAATATTTAAAGGACAGGCTTGTATTTCTTAGCAGATCTGTTCATTTGTTGTCGCCTTAGGGAATCGAATGTTTGTTTAGGATTCGGCTCAATCGGATGCTGAAACAACCTGAAACAAATACCCCGTTCTTTGGGGCTCAATACTTGTTCAGTCCGTCGAAACTAATCTCTTAACAATGACCTCAATTCTTCGATAATACTTCTGACTTTCTCTTTTACTTAGAATTATATTCTAATGTGTGGTGACTAGTGACCGTTAATCGATAATTATTCAGAAATCGTGAGATGCGGTCTGGTGTGATGTAGGTTTCAGAAAAACATTTTCTTTTTCGTGCCAACGTTTCGATCTTTATTGAGATCATCTTCAGGGCTCAAAGTGTTTGTCTTTTGTGTAATTGTGCCATTCCTGAGTGTCGTGTTGAGAGTAAACAACACGACACGCAAGAATGGCACAATTATACAGAAGACAAACACTGAGTCCTGAAGATGATCTCAATAAAGATCGAAACGTTGGCACGATAAAGAAAATGTTTTTCTGAAACTTACATCACACCAGACCGCATCTCATGATTTCTGAATAATTATATTCTAATGCTTATAATTGTGGTATATTGTTGATCTAGATAACATTTTTCCCTGCGAAGGAAAAATTCTATTATTACTAAATTATTACTCCCAAAAGTTGTTAAATTTTTAATGGTTAAAAAAATCATACATTTCTCCGACTAGATTCGACGATTTATTCATTCATTTTCCAAAAACCAGTTTTTAAAACAAAAACAGTGCTATTAAGAGAAATTACATATTTAGAAACTAGCTTTTTTTTTAAGGAATAGAAGAGAAAAATTTCAAGTAACTGGACAGTATTTTTGACTGAAAAACTGAGGTCATAACACAATAATTGAAACCTGTTGCTGTTAATTTTTATGCATTTGTATTTTACGATTTTAAAGTTCTCAGGCAACCCATGATCTTTCATTGCTTGCAGAAATTTTACAAGGTTGATCGCGATAAGTGAGGAAATAGACAAAATCAAACCCTCCATTAAAACATTGACATTGTGGGCGAAATTTTAACTTGTAACAATTAAGCTACAAACAATTTTCAAATAATTTAATTTTGAGCCCACACTGAACATTTTAGAAAAATTGAATATAACAAAATATTTTTTTTGCGTTGTATAAATTCACTTTTTTCCACATCCTACATGTATTTGTTAAATTTAAACAATGTTTGTAAATCCCTGGCTCTGAAGATGATCTCAATAAAGATCGAACCGTTGGCACGATAAAGAAAATGCCTTTCTGAAACCTATATCACACCAGACCGCATCGCACGATTTCCGAATAATCATCGACTAACGGTCACTAATCACCACACATTTTAGAAAAAGTATTTTATTACATTTTTTATTTTTTAGATTTTGTTCCAACGGAAGTTAATCTTGCTATCTTAAAAGATCTTGTTATTTAAAATTCGAATTTTTCAATTTGTTATTAATTTCTTTTGTAGTTAATTTTAATTATTGCAGTTTAAATCGATTATTTAACAGTACCCCCGACCTTTTTATCTCATTTTGCATGCGTCCGTTTTTCAAAAGTCTGCCAGAGTTCCCCGAAGTTTCTGTCTTATTTTGTAAGTGATGATTACTCAAAAGTTCCACCGAATTCCACCGACCTTTTTATCTCATTTTGTATGCGTCTGCTTTTCAAACGTACGCCTGAGTTCCCCGAGTTTTTTGTCTTATTTTGTAAGTGATGATTACTCAAAAGTTCCGCCAAAATTCCATCGAGCTTTTAACTCGTTTTGAAGGTGATGATTACTCAAAACTACCCCAGAGTTTTATCGAGCTTTTTATCTCATTCTTTAGGTAACGAATACTGAAAAATACCCCCGAGCTTATTATCTCATTTTATTCCTAATGATTACTCAAAATCCCCCCTCCGAGTTCACTGAGCATTTATCTAGTAGTTTAGATGTTTATTCAAAAGTACCGACGAGTTCCACCGAGCTTTTACCTCATTTTGCAGATGAGGATAATTCAAAAGAACCCGGTGTTACACCAGGATTTCTGTACAATTCTTTAGGGTAACAATTATTTAAGTCCCCGGCGTTTGGCCGAGCTTTCTATCTCATTTTCTAGATGACGATTTCTAAGCCGATTTCCACCAAGATTTTTATCTCATTTTGTGGTGGTGATTACTCAAACCTACCCCCCAAGTTCTACCGGGCTTATAACCCTTTTTTTATGACAATTACTAAAAACGACCGCCGAGTTCCACCGGTCTTTTTAAATTAATTTATTATGACAATTACTCAAAAGGACCCCCGTCGTTCACTAAGCTTTTTATCTCATTTTGTAGATGACGATTACTCGAATGTACCCCCAAGTTCTACCGGGCTTATAACCCTTTTTTTATGAGAATTACTAAAAAGGCCCACGAGTTACACCGGTCTTTTTATGTCATTTTATAGTGGCAGTTACTCAAAAGGACCCCCTAGTTCACTGAGCTTTTTAGATCATTTTGTAAGTGACGATTATTTAAAAGCACCCCTCCGTTACACTTACATTTTATCTAAATTAGGTCTTTTTTTGTAACCGGGCACTTGCCTAGAAACTTTCATTTATTTATTATTTATTAATTAATTTTTTTTTACAATTCGTACTAAACTGCTCAAAAATGAATAGGGATATTCCCAATTTTGTAGTATTAACGTTCCTAAGCAGTTTTAGTTTATTTTTATTATAAATTGCACTAAAATTTATTAAAAATTATTATGTTTTTACTGAATGAAAATTAAGAGATTTTGAAAAATAACAAAACAAAAGGTTTTAATTTCATAATTTTGTTTATTGGACACAATAATTTTTTTAAACAGTTAATACCGTGTATAATGTCCTTTGGTTGCTAAAACCTCTATGCATCTGTCAGGCATACTATTAATAATGTTTTCACTAATTTCATAAGGAATTTGGCTCCATAGATGTTCCTCCGCTCCACTCAGATGTTGCAGACCAACTGGGTGCGGGTGGTGATCGAAAACCCGAAAATCCCATATTTGCTCAATGAGATTGAGGTCTGGAGGCGATGGAGGAAGAAGAAGATGGGTAATTCCCATATTTTCTAAACAATGATAAACAACTCTGCCTCTATGAGGTTGGCATTGTCATCCCGAAATGGAAAATCCCAGCCAATGAGACCCCTGGTTTCAGGAATGTATTCCTCGACAATTTCTTGGACATAACTGGATAACAGTCCAGTTCGTCCTCCAGTGTAAATCCGAGCCCAGTCCATTACACCGTTTCTACAAAGTGCACTGGTGGGAGCACGAACCGGGGCATTGTAGCATCCCTTGTTCTCGGTAGACTCTTTGGTGCCTGCTATCGCTATGCAGACTGAAACGGTACTCATAAGTAAACATTACAGCATTCCAATTGGAGTAGTCTTCAGTTGTTCGCTGCACCATATTCTTCTGAGTTGCTGATGGCGTGTTGTTGCTGCTGGTCGTCTCAAAGGGGCATACGATGTGAGGCCAACATCCCACAAACGATTACGAATCGTTTGTGTTGATACAGGCCTTGCCAAAACATCATTTAGGATCTGGTTGGCACTATGCAAAAGGTTCCGTCTTACTGTAATGACAATATTTCTGTCCTCCCTTAAGCCGGGAACACACTTACCTACCCGACGCCTTGCCACGTTTTGGTGGGGTGTGCACATCTATCCGACGCACGTACACGTACGTCGCGTACAGTCAACAGCGTCTATCACAATCGCAACGCATCTTTTGTTCTTAATGCACTATTTTGAGCAAAGCTTGTAATAAATTGTTAGTTAAATTTTACGAGCATAACCATCTAATAAATTGTTTGTTAAACTTAATGTGTAGAGATTAGTGACCGTTAATCGATAGGTATTCAGATATCGTGAGATGCGGTCGGGTGTGATGTAGGTTTCAGAAAAACATTTTCTTTATCGTGCCAACGTTTCGATTTTTTATTGAGATCATCTTCAGGNTGTACTCGATGCGACCCGACGAAAATCTGGACAGTGGGGATCGCAGAGCGTCGGGTAGGTTAGCGTGGCATAGCGTCGGGTAGATGTGCACGGGGATAATACAATCTTATGGAAAATCGGAGTTTTGATTTGCGTCGGGTAGCGTCGCATGGCGTAGCATCGGGTAAGTGTGTTTCTGGCTTTAGCATCGTAATGCGTTAAGATTCACTACCAGGCCTCCTATTGGCAATTCCAGTTCTCGGAGACCACACTCTGAGAAACGTTAAGGTTTTTGTTTACAAAACGAGTAATCTTCATGTGCACTATTCTTAAGTAAATTCGTCATTAAAAATGAAGAATAACATTTGTTTGTTTTTGGTTTGTAATTTCTATTTTGTTTTATCCGATTTACAAGAAGGTTAATTTAATAAAAATTATCAGAATAGGAATAAATTACAAATATATCTGTTCATTTTTGAGCACGTTATATGCTTATTGTATCCATAAAATTATTTGAGCCTCACATCCTGTTAAGTATGTTCTAATTTGGTGCAAAAGTAACTTGTTTTTGGATAAGATAATAACTATAAGATTCATAAAAGTCTAGACAAAGTGCTTAAGTTTAGGTCGACAAAAACTAAAGTTATTATTGTTTCTCTCTCAGAAAGAAAATTATATCTTTAAAAAAAACACCAAAACACTTTACAACCAATAAAGCAATTATACTCTTGAAGCCAAAGTTCGGCTTTATGCTGTGAAGGGTTGTCACTATGTATGTGTGTTTGATCGTACAGTTTGTACAGGGCGCAGGGCGTGATTTCTATTCGTTCTGAAGTGAAGCGAAACGGAGGCTGTTGCAAAGGCTTTCCCTGGCTATCCCAGGGTTTACAAGTCAGGTACAGAGTGTGGTGAGCACGCTCTGTTGCCCTGAGTAGATTTTGCTGTTCGGCACGGATTTCAAACATCCAGGCCGTTTCCAACTTCCAAAAGCCAAAAACTTCAAACGGGTTTATTCGACCGAGTGAAAAGAAAAAAAGAGAAAAATAAGCGTAAAATAAAATACGTGGGGGGCGTAACATTTAGCCGGTGAAGGTATATTTGCTTGTATTTTTTATACGTTTTAAACAAGAGGCGACATTTCAGAATTTATCAAAAACAAGGTTTCCCTGAAGTCAGAAACCCCTGGTGTTAAAACCCTTGTAAAAATAACAGTAAAAATAAAGTACAGTTTGTTACCAAAGCACCTTCCCTCCGTGACATGGATTAACGTTTTTATTCTTGTTTGTTTAAACTTAATAAATATAAAGAAAAATTCAAAAATTAAACTCTGGTAAAAAGTTGAAAGAAAAATCAATATATAAAAAACGAATCAAAACAATATCTAGACTATATCGAATTATTTTCAAAGAGTTTCGAAGTCAATAATTCGAAATCTCATATTAAACTGACAAAAGTTTAGTATTTTTCCCCTTTTAACATGTTGTAACAAAAGAGAAAAGAATATTTCATAATACATCAAAAGTAAAGTCGTAATCATCGGTATTAAAACGCGTTATAAAAATAACACGCGTTCATAAATATCTAATTAATCTTGTGTTATCCGCCAGTTTATTTTGCCCCGGTAAAACTTTTGTATTCATGCGGAATGCGTAACTATTTCTTGAAATAAATTAATCACATCACGAGACCTTTTCCTCGCGAAAGACATCTTCAGTGGCGGACTGTATGTCTGAATATGGTTTATGTCATTCGGTCCGTCGGTTGTCGTCGGGAGCACTTGTGGTCATGGTGTTCATTAGTCGGTTGTGATGGCGATTATTCTTTCTGCGTTTTTGTGGTATTGATTGCGATACTGTTTTCTTCTAAATGTTTGCCTGTTATTTAGTGTTTTTAATTGCTTGAAAGTAGTGTGTGCATTGAGTTTGTTTGTACACTTATAAATATAGTACATTTTCCGTCTTAAGTGTTATTTGTTGGTATATTTCCAGAATGGGAAATCAAATTATGCCACAAACTTGAAACATCACAACTAGGAACCAAACACAACAGAAACAGGCATGAATTTAATACACAACGCACAAACAGAACAAAAACTCAACGTACTGGAAAGCCAAATGATACTGGAGATCGAAACGCCTCCAGCGACAACCAACCCAATAACATATAAACCCTACTCGGACATATTGACAGACTCACTGAAGCTGGCGCACTGCCGAAATGCGTTTGAATATTTCAACAAAACTGCGAGTGAAGTGAACCCAATATGTCGGTTCAGCATTTAGACAATGGTTGCTTCATGTGTTTTAATACGTGAACGGGATCCCACACGATTTGAAAATTGTCCTAGAGTACGGCAGCGACTTTTTTTGGCTCATTGTTTCAGAGGAATTCTTGTATATCCTGATTCTTCTTCAAAGCTCAAAGTTTATGTACTTTATGTCATTGTTAATTACTACTTTGAGGCGTGAACACTCTAGTCTTGCTTTCAGTCAGATACCCTGAAGCAGAGCGTCTTGGGAAAATGGTGGTGGTTCACTGTATTCCAGGCCGCATAGGTCTCGACGGTAACGAAAAGTCAGATGGTCAGTTTGTCAGAGAAGCTTCTATATCAGATCACAGTTGATGGGTGGTCTGAGAGGATCTAAAACGTACAAAACGGACCATCCCGACCAAATTAAGGATAGGCCACGCGAGGTTAACACACGGGCACTTACGTTTTGACCAAACCTCGCGTATGTGTCTGGCATGGTAGATAATGGTGGCTTGATGTGGTTTAAATAATTTAATGGGATCTTACACAATCTGAGAATTTTGCTCGAAAGAGCGAACGAATCTTTCTGCCCATTGTTCTGATTTTTAAAGGAAACAGCGGTATTTTCATTCATTATGATTCTTCTTCAAAGATCAAAGTTTAGGTCTTTATTTCATTGTTAAATACTACTTTCTATTATTAAATATATTATGTACACTTCTTGCTCTGGTTGGTCAGATACCCTGAAACAGAGCATCTTGGCAAAATTGTCTCGAGGATAACGAGAAATTGTGGCCCGATCCGTCAGAGTCCTATGTAACAAAATCACAACGGATCAGTTGTTCTCACAGCATTTTAAACGTACAAGACAGACCATTCCGCCAGATTGACAATAGGCTATGCGATGTTGACACACGGGCACTTACTTTGTGATCAAACCATGCGTGTGTGTCAGGTAGTAGGGGGGGATACCACAATAGGGGTATTCACGATGTTTGTAATATGTTAACTCGAATAGAGAAATGCCCAGTAGGATCGTGAATGCTCCCTTCATTTCTTAGCATGTTAAACGTTAATTTTTCCGCAATGATACAAGTAGCGATTGGTAGAACCAAAAATAAAGCTATAACAGTCCTAGAAGACTTGTTGTTGTTTGTTTTGGTTTTCTTTTGGGTTAGATTGTAAGATGCTAGAAGTTCATCTCTTTCATTCAAAATCCACTTGTAAAGTACTAACAAATAACACGCTTCAATTGATGCCGGCATACCTACCTTGTATCCTAACGTCTAACACTCTACAACTTATAGTAGATGATTTGAGGTCTCTGCGTATGTTTTCTGGGGAAGAATTGTACCTAGAGTTGTACGACATACCTAACTTGTATCCTAACCTCTAACAGCCTACACATTATAGGATATGGGATGTATCTATTATGAAAGAGAGGATAAGAACAGGTCACAAAATTAACAAAAAAATGTATTAGTCGGATTTAATTAATGATTACACATATTACTCATAATTACACATATTATGAGAATAAAAATATGTGTAAACTAAAAACAGCTGTTAAATCCATGGCTGCCATGTTGGTTACCTACGCCCTAACGGATAGCAAAGTGACTACATTTTCGACCTAACATCCAACATTAGCCTGTCATGTTGGATCGAGCAATGTTCACTAGCCGATTCTTACAAGTCTACGTTACCATTTTTCTCGATCTGACAGGACCTACCAGACTTAACGGGATTAACAGAAAGATCGTGAATACCCCTAATGTTTGCTTGATGTGTTTTAAATGATTTGAAGGGGATCCCACATGGTCTGAGAATTTTTCTCGAGAACGACAGTGACAGGTTCACTGTTCTGGGTTTTTGAAGAAAAAGTGATATTTTGTGCTGTTTCTTCTTCAAAGGTCAAACTATATGTAGTTTAATTTATAGTGAGTATAATAAGATTTTGAGTCGTGGACCCTCTCGTCTTTCTCTCGCTGGGAAGATAATATGAACTGGCAAAATGGTAATTGACTTGTGGGTTCCATTACACATACATCTAGAGAGGTAACGAATAGTCGAACGACAGTAAATCTTGCCCTCTGAAGATAAAAATGCAATAAAAATTTGATCCGAAAGAAATGGCAGGGTTAGTTGGCCGGATCGTCAGAAAAGCTCCAACGTGCCAAAAGCCCGATGAGTGGTGCTCAGACAACCTCACCAGATTAAACATCCCAGGTTGACACGTGGAAAATTGTTGTCGGCCGTAGCTTGCATTTACTTCCGGCATGTAGACAAAAGTAGGTAGATGAGTCTTAATTGAAAGGTGCTAGCCCTTGGCTGCATGCAGAAAGCGTGTAAGAATGCCTCTTGATATAAAAATTTTGCTTGACCATTGCAGCGATTATTTAAGTATCCAGTCCTGAATTTTGGCGGAAACAGGGCTGTTTAATTGTATGCAGTATTTAGTAGTATAGACATCTCATTTTTTTATTACATTTGTGTTTATTGAGTGTGAACGTATTTATCAATGTGAAAGTATACAGTGAGAAAGTTGAAGATTGAGAAAATTATCTACTCAATTACATTAGTTATATAATATGGGAAAGGGGTGATAGAGCAATATTGAAGCACCACACTAAATAATTGATTAATAAGGCTCGCTGGATTATTTTACCGAGGAAAATTTTATAAATATTCAAGCGTTAATTTGTCTACCGCAGAAAACACATTGAAGATACCATCGCTCAAAAACCAGAGGAATTCTGGCTGGACGGAATAACAAAATTACATGGATGTTGACAACAGGTAGTGCAACAAAATGCGACATACATTTTTATTTCAATTTGGCTAAAAGTGCCTGAAATCATTGATGAATTTGCCTTAAAAACCTGGCATTCAATTTCTCAATGAGCAGTTTAAATTTAATTCGAACTTATTCTCGTTTAATTTATTTTGCACTTTTAATCTTTGAAGCACATATTTCGCCAAACCGTTAGAGAAAAAATTTGCTTTTACTTTCCGAATAAATTTCCATCGTCTTTTAGTTTTATGTAAATAGTTTTGACTTAAAAAAATTGACGTAAATTTTCATTGTAATGGAACGTTGAAATGCGATTGTCTTGCCTGAAAACAAATGTACAAAATATTGTCTATTTGTTTTCAAAAGTTTATCTTATGAAATTGTAAATTTATAAAATTCAATTTTTTTATATTAACATAAGAAAGTATTTAAATAGAAAATAGAAAACAATATCATCGATTGAGATAACGTATTTTGACATTATACAACTGTGAATGCAGTTTTTCCCTCAACCGTTTACAATGCTTTTACACCTAATATAATTGCAATTAAACCCATCGGATATTAAACCGGCGAACAAACAAAACCCAGTTTTTTAAAAAATACCTGACAACGTTTTCAAACGTCAGTAATTATCAAATCATAATGTGTGTTTTTTTTCTAGGCGAAAAAGGAAATGTACGTTTGAAATTGAAAATTCTTCCACATTGTAAATGTATTTGAAGTCAAATATTTATACATTGAAGGTGTGTTGAAATATATTTGTGTTTATTTAAAGGGTGTCTTTTCTAATCTCACCCCTCGTTTTCACATAAACTATCCAAAATAGAAAACATTGTAAACAATTTTTCTTTTAACATAAATTATACATTAAATTCACTATTTTTCGTGGTCCGCTTGACCAATTAATATCATTCAATTAATTAAGGTTTTAAGTTGAGATAAAAAAGTCAGTATCACGAGCGGAATTCGAACCCACGACCTTCGGCTTGATACGCCGCTACTCTACCACTTGAGCTATCGAGACTTCGATCCACTTCGATTGAAAAATGGCAAAAAGGAGGGAAAATTCAAAGGGTGCGGTTGGAGATGGGAAGTTCGTGCCCGACGGGATTGAAATCACGATAGTTCAAGTGGTAGAGAAGCGGCGTATCAAGCCGAAGGTCGTAGGTTCGAATCCCGCTCGTGACACTGACTTTTTTATCCCAACATAAAACCTTAATTAATTGAATAAATTATACATTTAAATATTGGAATAAATATAGATTAAAAAAATTAAAAAACATTTTTTTATATACTATCCGTCCTATATGGAGATTCATCAAGCCCATTCGATTTTATGAAAAATGACAAAAATATTCTAAAATCTGTTCAGAAACTTTTTATATATTTAACTGCCTACGCATTTAAAAATATGTTTTGTAAAGATTTCTATTCTACATATTCCATGTTTTCCTGCAGGACACAGGTTTTGAGGGGATCGTCATTAAAGGAAACGTGGGAGGTTTACAGAATGGAAAACTGTAGATAAGACGTGGGCAGTAGTGTTCGAATGGATTGAAAGTTTCCTGTGGAACGTTTGGAAACAGGACCGGATTAGTTCATTGACAAAAGGAATGGTCAAGTTGCTGTGAGATTTGTAAGGAGCTTTGACAATTTATCTGGTTACTTTTGAAATCGGATGGTTATTTCGCTCGACGGAATTCCGGACGGCGTTCCATTCCATATGTCCTAAATGTTCGCCGTAATATCTTATAAACATGTCGTTTAGTTTGACGGTTTAATTATACGTATGTCTAGTTTTTTACTGTTTACAGCTGTACAAACTATTCACTAATTTCGTGGTCCGCTTGACCAATTAGACATTACAATTAATTAAGGTTTTTAGTTCAGATGAAAAAAGTTAATGGCACGAGAGGGATTCGAACCCATGACCTTCTGCTAGATACGCCGCTGCTCTACCACCTGAGCTATCGTGACCTCGATCCACTCGGACATCAACTCCCCATCCCAACCCCATTAATTAATTGTAATGTACAAACAATAGTTCGATAGCTCTGTCATTCTGGTTTTCTCATTCCGTCTTTTCTTCTCTTTTTTGCACTGGTCTTTAATAAAGTTAAGGTATTCTAAAATTGTGTGGTGTTTATTGACCGTTAGCCAATGATTATTTTGAGATCGTGAGGTGCAGTCTGGTGTGACGTAACTTTTAGACAAATATTTTTCTCTATCGTGCCAACGTTTCGATCTTTATTGAGATCATCTTCAGGGTTCAAAGTGTTTGTTTTCCGTGTAGATGTGTCGTTCTTGTGTGAAGAGTTGAGCGTACCAGTGATAATTGCTGTTTTATGCATAAGCCATGAGCTCTGAAGATGATCTCAATAAAGATCGAAACGTTGGCATGATAAAAAAAATGTTTTTCTAAAACCTACGTCACACCAGACCGTACCACGCGATCTTCAAATAATCGTATTCTAGAATGTTGAAGGTTAGGATAGGTTTGCGATAGTAGAAATGTTGTTACTAGATAGTATAAATGGTAAATTGGGTCGGACCTAGATTGCTCCCTTGTTGGGCTCGGGTCTGATATCTAAATACTCGTTGTCGCACCTTACTTTGAGAAAGTGTTCAAATAAGTAGTATTAAAAAAAAGTGTGGTTAAGCGTATAAGTTTATAAAGTATGTATGGCTGCCAGACACAATAGTTTTATTGGAACGAAGCTGGTATTGAAATATTGAGGATGGAAGCAGTATACTGGGTAAATTTTTTTTGCACTACTATTTGATAAGCTCTCCATGTTCTTAAATAGTAAATCAATTTTGTTTTAATTCTCTAAAAAATGTGTACTGATCAGTATCGATTATTCCAACGTTGGTTTTTCGACTCGCAGACCAAAGACCACGATGAAAGTAAATTTTTTTAAATAGTTTATTCGGTTCTATTACATTTCGTCCATTTATAATTAACCTTGCACAACATTCAGGCATAATTCATCGCATCGCATATAATTATGCGAAAATTGCTGCATTGCGGTTGTTACTTCAATCGACTCAACAGTTTTCTGTTTATATAATTTTGTACTGACCGGAAAAGATAGTCATCTGACGGAGCTATTATCGGAAAATTGGTGGGTGAGGTAGCACGTTAAATCCGATGCAAGAATTTTTTTCTCACCTTGCTAAAGAAATACGAAGTTTTTGTTTTCTCGACTGTCATGGAGCAAAGTGACTTTTTCCATACGAATTGTATATTATTTCATTTTTTCGGTGCTGGTTGGTTAGGGATGAAGTTTTTACTACTAGAACCTTCAGGTTGAAAGAATCGGTCGTTCACGGGAGCCGGTAAATATTAATGATCAATTATCTCTTCTGAACTGATCAAATCTTGATCTTATTGGAAAAAAAATATTTTAAAATGGCTAATGGATCCATTCAATACAACAGAATCCAAATTTCATCCGAATGATGCGTATGCTCTTAAAGCGTTTTGATAGAAAATAGAAAACGAATTTAGGTTTTTAACATTTTTAATATAAAACTGACAATTTGTTCAATTTTATTTTCAAAAATTAGCCATCTCTTTTACTCCATTGCTAAATTTGTTCAAATGAACTGTTTTAAGAATCAAATTAACCCATTAGCGTGTAACATTAACATTATACATTATTTGTAAGGAAAGGTCAATTTTGTTGGTTTTTAAATGTGATTTAACATAGTGACATAGATTTTTAATTTAAAACTAATCTATTCTCGTACCAATTTAACATTTTTTAATTTCAAACTATCTCTTTTTAACTTCAAATTAGCAAATTTTAATTCCAAATTAACTGTTATTCAACTTTAATGTACTCTTTTTAATTTAAATTTACTCTGTTCTTTAAGCATTAAAAAGTTTTATTTTGGTTTGTTTGTCTTGTTGTTGGTTGATATACAATAGTATGTACAGTCTTGTGGTTTTAAATATTATTAGGCCCTTGGAATTTTTTCTTATTTAAAATAATTAAGTAAATTTTTTTCTTTCTTTTTCAAAAATTTAATTTAATGGCTATAGGTTATTATAAAATTAATTGGTTTTGCAAATCTAATTCTATGGAATTTAAAATTTGTAATTTTATAATTCATATTTATTTTATAGGTTTCAAAAGTGTTAATTGATATTTGGTAACATTCGTCCACTTTAAATAAGTACTTATAATTCCATAGTCATGGTGACTTCACCTCTAATTGTTTTTTGCAACAAACAATTGACTATAATTGCATAAAAATGTTTTAACATTAAATAAAATTATCTAAATTATCAAAGTAAATATACATTTTCCATAAACCTTGAGAAGATCTACGTGTTTTTTGCAGAATACGACGTGGTGAAGAAATAACTTAATAACGAAAAAACTGAATAATTATGGCAAAATAACATGAATTTTAAATATACAAAGATGCCGCGTGTGTAGTTTATTCAGCTCCAATGTAAACAAATGAGAAAATACACTGGTTCCGTTACGACGAGAATTTCCATTATTCCTCAAGTTTCATAACTTGCACAAACGTTTATTTCACTTATATTTGGTTGTGTGTTAATAATTTATGTTTGAAAAAAATTACAGTTTCAAATACAAACATATATATAATTATATAAATTGTTGTGAATGTAACTTATATTCATATTCACTACTTTCGTGGTCCGCTTGACCAAATAATATATTACAATTAATTAAGGTTTTTAGTTGAGATAAAAAGTCAATGGCATGAGCGGGATTCGAACCCACGATCTTCGGCTAGATACGCCGCTGTTGTACCACTTGAGCAATCAATTCAAAAGGTGGGGTCGAGGTAGGAAGTTAGTGTCCGAGTGGATCGAGGTCACGATAGCTCAAGTGGTAGAGCAGCGGCGTATCTAGCCGAAGATCGTGGGTTCGAATCCCGCTCGTGCCATTGACTTTTTTATCTCAACTAAAAACCTTAATTAATTCTTATATTTATATATATAATTATTCAGATTATATATATTATAATTGAATACAGTAGAATTTTAGACGCGCTAATCACTATTTTAACAATCATCAGTGCTGGGTCCGACAATGAGTGATTTTTGGGAAGACAAGTTTCTGGTATGTCTGAAGTAATGGGCTTTGTGTGTCTGGGTCTTTGGTCGATTCAGTCCGTGTCTTTTTTATGATCGACGGTTTTGTTTATCGAGCCTTTTTCTATTCACTAGTTATAATGTTTTAAACAGTGTAAAATATGAGGTGTTGAATTGTTGCGTATTTGTGATTTTTTTCCTATATCAAGTGTTATGTCCGTTCATTTTTGTTTATTCATTTGTCTGTATTTTTGAAGGTTCGAGATGATTTTCTATGTGGTAATTTACGTAGTTTAATTACAACTCGATGAACAAACT
This sequence comes from Cimex lectularius, assembly GCF_000648675.2. NCBI lineage: Eukaryota > Metazoa > Arthropoda > Insecta > Hemiptera > Cimicidae > Cimex > Cimex lectularius. Next base: position 441,796 of record NW_019394228.1, read on the forward strand.
TATCATTGTACACCTGTCTGTCCAATGTTTTTGTCTCTTCATTTGCACGTTATGCCAGAGCAATTAATTAAGGTTTTTAGTTGAAATGAAAAAAAGTTAATGGCACGAGAGGGATTCGAACCCACGACCTTCGGCTAGATACGCCGCTGCTCTACCACCTNTCCCTCTCGTGCCATTAACTTTTTTTCATCTCAACTAAAAACCTTAATTAATTGTAATGTATTAATTGGTCAAGCGGACCACGAAATTAGTGAAGTTATGCCATAGATTTTACTTCTGTCAAATGAATACGATAAGAAACTTCATTGGCTCAAACTTGAGAATTGAATTAATATAACTTGATCAAATACTTTTCTCTAGAAGTTTAAATTGTTATTAAATTATCTAAGTTTGAATAAATATTACCGTTTATATACAAAATGCCAATTATTGATATACATTGTAAGCAAATCATATTATATATAACAAAATCGGTCCAAAAATTGTTCTCTTAGAAACGCCTCCATTTACAAAAACCTCAGCGTTCAGTGACTGTATTTTTTTGTGTTTTTTTCTGTGTGCATAGAATGAACAGCGGATTTTCATATATGAAAAGTTTGATTGAGGTCTTCTTTCGACGAGAAGTTTTTCCTGCCCACTTTAGTCCTTGTTCTTGGCATATAAGAATTCTATCTTTTGCCATTCTAAATAATTTCAAATTTTTTAGTATATGCTGACATTATAAGTCATACTTTTCTTCTATAAATACCGATCCCCTTACCGTTTGGTTTGTGAGCTAATTCGGTTGATTATCCTATGAAATATGGTTCGTCTAACAATAAAAGATTGTAAAGTTCAAACATTCGACGAAGTTGTAAATTGAACAGTTCATTCCAGCACAGGTGCTTTTTATATAGAAGCAAAAAGTGGCGTCTTTGGATGGAAAGATATTTTTGCCTGCTATGGCTTCGATGTTTGCGTATATATGTACTATAACCCTTTCGAACGTCTTCCCTAAAGAAGATAAAACAAGCAATTGTTCATAAAACCTTTTTAATTTGTATACAAGTCGTCAACATACAAGTGGCACCAATGTTTTCTTTATTTTTTAAATATTTGTTCATCTTTCCTGCTCGAATTAACAAAATGACATTGATATTTATTCGTAATTTTAACATAATTAAAGAAAGTAAGTTAAATTTTGAAAGCAATTTTGTTTATAGGTCGAGTAGCATAACATGTTTAGAAATTCATTGTTCTGATAGCAGAAATTTTGAGAACCGACATAGATAATAACAAGCCATTGTCACAGCATATGCTACTTTTTTTACCTTTGTCATGAGCTTAATATTTCCATGTTTAATAAAGATTACTTATAATGAATTTGGTGTCGAACAAAGGATCGTATTAATATATTTTCTTTCTTAAACAATAACATAGGATTATACGTTACATAACACCAGTAATTATCGCCTTTGTAAATTTATTATTTATCAGTTCGAAGAAGATAGAAGTTTTAAAAAAATGTTGTTTACGCTTCCGTAGCAAAAACCTCTCGAGGCTCCTGGTTATAAGCAATGTACTGTATCCAATAACCAACCAGCGTGATAAATGCACGAGCTGTAAAAGTGTAATTCGAGTTTGTAAAAAATCGCCCCATGTAAAGGTTAGAAGGATAACAAATTGATCCGTAAAATCTGGTAAATAACAAAAAAATGTAATGAATATGAGTGTGCAGTGGAAGGAAGGTATTTTAGGATGTTAGCCGGGCGATGTTTTTCATAGTAGTTTGTTTTCTTCATGATTTTTTAAAAATTCAATTTATTGATATTTTTACTCCCTGCATCAATTTTTAGTTTTATTTAGAGAAACATGGTCAAAAAATGCATTAAACGATTTAGACTGGGCGAAAAAAGAACAAATACGATGTGGTGTAACTCTTGAAAACCATTTACAGCATTTCCTGTCAAATTTTAACCTTTTTAACTTCAACCTTTAACTTTGACCATTTTAATTTTAAATCACCTCTTTTTACCTTCAAATCAACACTTATTAATTTTACATTAAACTTTTTCTTTAAAACCTCAAAGAAATTTAGGATTAGGAAAATTTAAAATGTAACCATGTAAAGTAAAACCCCTCTATATGTTTTTATACGGAAAAAACCGTTCTTAAATGTCCACATAAAAGTAATTTGGTTCTTAAAAACTGAAAAATAATTATAATTAAAATTAAAAATCATGTAAAATTTAAAAAAAGTTTTTTCAAATTCACCAATTTTCGTGGTCCGCTTGACCAATTAATATATTACAATTAATTAAGGTTTTTAGTTGAGATAAAAAGTCAATGGCACGAGCGGGATTCGAACCCACGATCTTCGGCTAGGTACGCCGCTGCTCTACCACTTGAGCTATCATGACCTCGATCCACTCAGACACCAACCTCCCATCTCAACCGCACCTTTTGAATTTTGAAAAATGGCAAAAAGGAGGGAAAATTCAAAAGGTGCGGTTGAGATGGGAAGTTGGTGTCCGAGTGGATCGAGGTCACGATAGCTCAAGAGGTAGAGCACCGGCGTATCAAGCAGAAGATCGTGTGTTCGAATCCCGCTCGTGCCATTGACTTTTTTATCTCAACTAAAAACCTTAATTAATTGTTTATATTTAACTTTATTACTTAAAAAGTTTAATTAAATTAAAGTTTAATTAATTTTCATATAGTATTCAAACAGGCCACTTGTTGTTATCACCTTTTAAGTTTTTGAAAGGATTAAGTTGCAAATAAAAAGGGTTTATTTGATATTAAAATGTGATTGAATGAATTAATTAGTCCATTTATTGTTAAGTACATACAGTAGAAAAGAAACATATAATAAATATTTTAAAACATAAAAGGCTACGATTCCTCGGTTAAAAGCATTAAAGCATTGTCCGTTGGCCTTCTGACGAGTTATATCAAAAGGTTATTTAATTTCGTTACTTGTAATTCGATAATATACATAATTTAATATTGGTAAACAGTTAACTTGATAATAATAATATTAATATTCATGTATATTTAAAACGATAATAACAAATAAATAGTTTCAACTAGCAATAATCGCATCTCAGTAGAACTTCATTGATTACGATATTGCCACTGCGCAATATTATTACATATTAACTATTTTGAATATAATTAAAATGCTAAATTAGGAATTTTGTGTAGTGTAAGGTTTTATTTAAATTCAATTAAATATAATTTAAAATTAATTTTGTATCCTTCAAAAAGGTCAATTTGAAGGTAAAAATATTTGAAACGTAAAATTAGTTTTAATTAGTAAAATAATTAAAATTCAAAACAGTTAATTTGGTATTAAAGAAGTTGTTTGGTTGAAGTTGAAACGTTAATTTGAAATTTAGAAAGAGTAATTTGAAGTTAAAACGATTAATTTGAAGTCAAAAGTTTTATTTCGTGCAAAAAGGTTCTAATGAGAAATAAAAAAACGATTAATTTGCCGTAAAAATTCTATAAATGATGAGCCAAGCTGGACTAAGTATAGGGCACGTTGTATTTACCTAATTCAATAAGGAAATAAGAAATGTCTGTGAAGGGGTCGAAAAGATAGTGCTGGAATTCACAGTGTATTGGGCCTAACAAAGTACTTGGAACCGGAGACAAGATGGAACTTATAGAGAGAGGACAGGAGAACCTCAGACAAGTGGGTTCTCCAAACAAGACCAAAACGAAGCTGCTGACATATCCAAGCCAGAGAAAATCAGGAGATCGTTTAACGAATTTTTGCCCTACTGCAAATCTCCAGGTGAGGATGGCATCTACACTACAGATATGCTAAGAATTGCTAATCTTTGGTAAAAATCTTGAGAGCCTTCTTAATCTGAAAATATATACGGAAAGCAATGAAAAGTTAGCCTTCTTTATATTACAAAACGAAAGTCACGGATTGAACACCTAGTTCATATGTAGCAATCTTATCGCTTATGCTGAATACATGGACTGCTTGATAGCCACATTAAAAACTAATCCTTTCAAAATTGAGCAATATGCAAAGAAGACAGAGAAGTGTACAGACCTAGATTTGATTTAAACACAATATCTGAAGCATTTATGACAGGAAACATTGGCGCACTGCTCATGGAATATAACAGGTTTTCAAGGATTGTGTCCTCAGGAAGTCAGCTCCCATTGAGCAAATATGTTTTCAAAATATCTATGGGTGGAGGAAAGCCTAAGGGACTAATGATGCCCTCTTTGGATGACACTACGATAAGGACGAGAACAACTAAATATTGAAATTAATTAATCTGTATTAAAAGTATTGATTGAGATAAAAAAGTCAGTGACACAAGCGGGATTCGAACGCACGAACTTCGGCTTAGTACGCAGCTGCTCCACTTGAGCTATCGTGACTTCGATCCGCTCTGACACTAACTTCCCATCTCAACCTCACCTTTTGAATTTTCCCTCTTTTGTACCATTTTTAAAATGTCGTTTAATGTATTCGATTCTCAGCGACAAATGAAATGGCCACGGAGAGCTTTAGTGAAGATATACTTCATTTAACTTATTTAGTTCACTAGTTTTCATGGTCCGCTTGACCAAATAATGTCTTTCAATTAATTAATCTGTATTTAAGGTATTGGTTGAGATAAAAAAAAAATCAGTGTCACAAGCGGGATTCGAACCCACGACCTTCGGCTAAATACGCCGCTGCTCTACCACTTGAGCTATCGTGGCTTCGATCCACTCGGACACTAACCTCCCATCTCAACCTCACCTTTTGAATTTTCCCTCCTTTTTGCCATTTTTCAAAAGCTGACCACGAAAACTAGGGAATTAAACATTGAAAGTTCTAAACAAATTTTCTTTGATGAATTCATTACAATTTTTTTTTAATACATTTTACTGCCATTAATATAGAAAATGTTATCAATAATGTGCCAAATGATTTGTTATGCTCAAATAGATGACAATTATGTAGATAATTGGGTGAAGTGTCACCTTCTTGGTTGCGGATTAATTCCGAGTTGTCAAGCCCGGCCATGCCGCGGTAGCATTTTCATTAAGTAAAATACTTGAGCTTGATGGCTCCGGGACGGTGATAAACTAAATAGTTATTAAGGAGATTATAAACCATTAATTACAATTTAATTTCTTATGTCTCCGCCAACATATCATGAATGAACGGAATACCGCAAGTGAATTTTTTATATACACTGACAAATTTAACCCACCACTCATTTTTATTTAAAATTAAATCCATTATCTTTCTACAATAATTACAGGTAATTAGAAGCAATCTTATTAAAAAACAGTAAATAATGCTTTGTTTATTTTTTTATTTCCTTTTGTAGTGGTTAATCCTTTTTGCAGAAAAAGTAGCATTATGCCTTTCCATTCAGCTACGCCTAAAGGTCATTTTCAGTTAAACTTTTTCCGTCGATGATTTAATTTGATGTTATTCTAATTCAATTCACTAGTTTCGTGGTCCGCTTGACCGATTAATATATTACAATTAATTAAGGTTTTCAGTCGAGATAAAAAAGTCAATGGCACGAGCGGGATTCGAACCCACGATCTTCGGCTTGATACGCCGCTGCTCTACCTCTTGAGCTATCGTGACCTCGTTCCACTCGGACATCACCTCCCCATCTCAACCACACCTTTTGAATTTTCCGTCCTTTTTGCCATTTTTCAAATCTCGCTCGTGCCATTGACTTTTTTATCTCGACTGAAAACCTTAAATAATTGTAATGTATTAATTGGTCAAGCGGACCACGAAACTAGTGAATTGAATAAGTTTAAAATGAAGTATACCTTCACTAATGCTCTCCGTGGCCATTTCATTTGTCGCCGAGAATCAAATTGATTACACGACATTTGGTCACGATAGCTCAAGTGGTAGAGTAGAGGCGTATCAAGCCGAAGATTGTGGGTTCGAATCCCGCTCGTGCCATTGACTTTTTTATCTCGACTGAAAACCTTAATTAATTGTTATTCTAATTCTTAAACCTTTTTCCATGTCTTAGCGTCTGTGAGTGAGTATGACAATGTCAGTGTCATAACATTATTAGAGGAAAGATATACTAAGTGCGAATTCGCCAGGAAACTGAAGAAGGGTTCCTCGGCGCTTCAGAGAAACAGGGCATCACACTAGAAAGCCAGAACTGGGTCAATCCAGGTCTACAAAGGTGAGAGATGATTAATTCATTAATTCATCAGGCCCTACGATACCGCAGTATTACGGAGATAAAAAATCTGTAAAGACAAGTAAGAAATCTTTCAATTTCCTCCAGGACTGTAAGAAGCTCAATAAAATAACCTCAGCACCCGCCTCCTGGACGTCTTCTTACTACAACCCAGAAAATGCCAGGCTCCCAGTCGCACGGGAACATGTGAATTGGATATTTGAAGAATGGGGACGAGTGCTCTTTACAGATGGGACAAGAGTTGTTGGCCTTAAATCTTCAGACGATAGTAATTTCAAATTTTTTCAATTTTCAAGGACACGCTCAGGAGAAAGGTACTATGGATATAGTAAGATATGCTGTATGGATCCTCAGGTTGCAGTCCTTGGTGGGTCATTGATGTTCTGGGATGGCATTTTTTTGGACCGAACCAAGTGCCATTTGAGCGCACACGTCGGTGAGAGATTCTTCCTAATGCAGGATAATAATTATCGTATCGTGGATGATAACAATACCTGAATGAGGTTGAAATTGAGTGCTTGGTGTGATCAGCTCGTAAGTCCAGATTTGAACCTAAGTGAACACAATAGGATCAACTTAAGCGACGAGTACTACGGCAAAAACTAGGTCCTAGAAGAGTCAGGAACGGCTGTTCTTGACGCATGAATAAATTCCTCACGATTTTATCAGAACTCTTTTCCAAAGAATGTAAAAACATTTAACGGACATGATTCGTGCCAGAGGCGAAAATACCCGGTATTAAAGGGGACAACCATATTTTTTTAGATTTGTATTTATTTTTGAATTTTTTTCTTTATTCACTAATTGCTTTTTTAGAATGAGGTAGTAAACATTTTATTTTTAAATGTAATATACTGTAATTAATCAGGTAATTGTTCTTAGGTAAATAACAGGAGGGCAAAAAAATTATTTACGCCAGGAGTTAACAACAAAATAGAAAAATTAAAAAATATTATTTAATATGTATAATGTAAATTATTTTTTTGCCCTCATGTTATTTACCTTAGAACAATTACCTGATTAATTACAGTTCACTAAACCTTAATCAATTCGGTAGAGAGACCTCTCCTGTCCGTTCACGTACGATCTAAAATCGGATTATTGTGAAATATAGCCTCTAAATTTAAAAGCTGGGATTACTTCTTGAGCTTAAACCATTTCTGGGACTCACCGCAGTTTACATCCTAACGGAATTATTAGAAGAGGAATTTTTTTTTAGCAAAATGAATCAAAGCCGCAATTCGTTTATTACTGGTACTTTTCGGAAAATTGATTTTTTGTCAATCATATTTCATTTTTTAAAGCTCCAAACACAAAAATATAGCATTTCTTTTTTTTCTAACGAAAATTCTAATAAATAGAACAATGATTGGATTTAATGTTGAATTAATAATAAAATAATACTTTATTCTTATATTTATTGATTTATTTTTTATTCTAAATTATTGGCATATATTCTTATAAGAGTACAGTTATTTTAGATTTAAAAGTGGCAAATATACAAGAGTTGTACTTTATACGAAAAAGTTTAATTTAAAAGTGAATAATGTTAATTTGATATTAAATTAATTGAATTAATTCGAAATAAAAAAGTTCATTTGACGTTAAAAAGGGTTAAATTGTCATTTAGAAAAGTTAATTTGATATTAAAAATGGTTAAATTGACATTTACAAATGTTAATTTGAAATTAAAAAGAGTTAATTTGACATTTAGAAACGTTCATTTCAAGTTAAAAAAGGTTGACGAAGTTTAAAAAAGTTAACGCCAAGTTAAAACGTGAAATATAAAATTTAAATGGTCAATTTGAGATTAAAAAGGGTTAATTGGCCGGAAAAACTTTATCGAGTGGTCAATAATCAGACCCAATGGAAGGTTAAATTATACAACGGAAAAAATTGATTCATGTATTGAACATATGTATATATCCATTATATTTCGTGGTCCGATTGACCAAATAACTTCTTTCTATTAATAAATTTAAGGTATTGGTGGAAATGAAAATATTAGTGTCACGAACGGGATTCGAACCCACGACCGACGGCTAAATACGCCGCTGCGTGTTGAGCCGAAGGTCGTGGGTTTGAATCCTGCTCGTGACACTAACTTTTTAATTTCAACCAATACCTTACATAAAGATTAATTAATTGAAATAGGTTATTTGGTCAATCGGACCACGAAATCTAATGGATTTAATAAGTTAAATGAAGTATATCTTCACTAAGGCTCTACGTGGCCGTTTCATTTGTCGCCGAGAATCGAATAGATTACAGACATTCGAAAAATGCAAAAAAGGAGGAAAAATTCAAAAGGTGGGGTTGAGATGGGAAGTTGGTGTCCGAGTGGATCGAAGTCACGATAGTTCAAGTGGTAGAACAGCGGCGTATTGAGCCGAAGTTCGTGGGTTCGAATCCCGCTCGTGGCACTAACGTTTTCATATCAACTAATACCTTACATAAAGATTAATTCATTGAAAAATGTATGTACATTGAACACTCATCTTACATAAACTAGTCGGTCTGTTACCCTAACCTTGCCATATCCCAAACCAACCTATCCTACACTCACCCTTGTGCACTAGCTGACGCAAAAATAATCACGCATTAATTCTTATATCCAACCCAAAATTCAATCCATCTTAAAATACCGTTACGTTATAATTTTACATTTTCCGCTTCCGTTCGAAATTTAAAATGAGCATCAGAACTCCTGTTTATTTTGTAAAATGTAATGTATGAAACGACGCGTAATTCATGGTTTTTGATCCAAGAAAGATTGCTTATAGTTGGACTTTACAATTTCGGCCCTAATAATCACTAGGTCGAGCAATTCGTGGCGTTGTCCGCACATCGACTCAAGAGTCATTTGGGTCATTTCCTCCGAGCATAAAGTTATGAATCAATTTGGCAATGATGGCGGCGAAGTGCGGTCGCTGGTCCCGTTTCGGCTTTGGTTTCGACAAGGTAGATAGATCTTCATCCTTCGTCGTAACAAATGACGAGGCCTAGCCGGAGGTGACACATCAGATCATGAATCAAGTTCCTGGATAGCCGACAACGCCCGGGAAGACTTATAAAAAGATCACTTATGTCCGACGTCACCTTCCTTGTCACATTTTAGTTATACTTCCGAAAAGGGTTATTCGAATCTACTTCGTAGGTATTGAAGAATTGCTGTGTATAAAGTAGACAAATTATTTTGTTAAAACTGAGATAGAAAGAATCTCTATCATTAACATATAAGTGTAAATCTTATTACTCAAATGGAATAAAGAAACTTACCAAAAATTATTCTGATTTTCCATTAAATAAACAATGCAGCCTTAATGAAATCGACAAAAATAGAATGCTATTTTTTTTTCTTTATTTCACTCATTCATCTAATTAGTTCATTAATGAAAAATTGTAGTCGGTGATGTTTAGATTGACACTAATGCTCAGCTATTTCATGGTATTATTTAACATGTCTAAACCCATTGATTTTCTTGTACATACATGTGAAATAACAGGCATTCCTCATCACACATACACAAACATTTATCACTACTACAATGAATAGTTTGTCATAATTTTTTTATACCAAAAGTTAAATTGACAAGGAGTAGGAATATAATAAAAGAAATTCATGATGGAAAAAGTAAAATTGCGTATAATTAGGACCGCGGCAGCAGAGTGGTGAGCGAGTTAGACTCTCGGCTCGTACACGGTCGTGGTTTCGATTCCCACCGTCGCCGCAGGAATTTTCGCGCACCCGTCCTCCAAAGATTTCGAAAACTGTTGATATTACTTTTACAAAGTCATAAGCAATAAATACTCAAAGATTTATCATTCGAATTTAATGATTAGGAGCTATTTCAGAAGTATTATATAGAATTTCTTGTGATTACTGTTTGTATGTGTGTAAGAGAGAGAAAGAGCGGAATAGAGGGAGAAAAAAAGAGATATGAGAAAGAGAAGGGAAGAAAAACCAGAGAAAGAGAGAGAGAGAAAAAAATGGGAGTAAGAGAAAAAAAGTTTAAGGGAGAAAGTGTGATAGAAAGAGGGAGTTAAATAAAAAATGTATATGAAGAAACATACATGTATTGAAATAATTAGGTATATATATATGTATATATATTTTTATTTCTCCTAGTGAGGTGTTGAGAGTGAATGTATTTATTAGCGTGAATATATATTGTGAGAAGGTTGATGGAGGAATATCAAGTGCTACACCACCCTAACTGAGTAAATGACATTAAATAAGTAAGAATGGATTTAAGGGTGAGAGAGAGAGAGAGAAGAGGAGAGGGAGAGAGAGAGAGAAAAGAGGAGACAGAGAGAGAGAAAAGGAGAGAGAGAGAGAGAAGAGGAGAGAGAGAGAGAGAGAGATAGAGAAGAGGAGAGAGAGAGAGAAAAGGAGAGAGAGAGAGAGAGAGAGAGAGAAGAGGAGAGAGAGAGAGAGTGAGTGGGAGGGAGAGAGGAGAGAAAGAGAGAGTGAATATGAATGTGAAGAGAAAAATTTAAGGGAAAGAAAGAGTGATAGAGAATGTGAGAGAGAGACAGAGAGTATGAGAAGTAGAGAGAATGATGGAGAGGGAGAAAAATGAGCAGGGAAATAAGTACATAGATATAGTTAGATATCTAGCTAAATACAGATGATGTGTGAGAAGGTGTAACTTTCAATAGAGCAATGGGCAACTTAACTTTCAATTATGGGCATGGTATGTTTTTATTTTCTACTGTCTTTAATAATAATGTGGTGGTGAAAATCTCATTCAAATTTGATTGTTCCTCTTAACTTAACTGCTTAACGTCGTTTTACTCGTTGATAGTTCAGATTTAAACGGTCTTCTTGTCAAAGTGACTCATGCTTTCTCAAATTTTAAATTTTCTAAGACTATAAAATAGTATATTTCTTTTTCTGTCAATGTGGCTTGAATAGTTGATAATTCTCTACATCTTATACAATCAAATTTTGAGGAAAGCTTTGCAAGAATTTTGATTTTAATTCCCTATTTTTCTTGGTCCGCTTGAATTAATAGCATTCAATTAATTAAGGTTTTTAGGTTGAGATAAAAAAGTCAGTGGCACGAGCGGGATTCGAACCCACGACCTTCGGCTTGATACGCCGCTACTCTACCACTTGAGCTATCGTGACTTCGATCCCATTTCGTTCCTTTTTGCCATTTTTCAAATGTCATGTAATCGGATAAGGTGGGAGGGAAAATTCAAAAGGTGGGGTTGAGATGGGAAGTTAGTGCCTGAGGGGATCGAAGTCACGATAGCTCAAATGGTTAGTACAGCGGCCTATCGAGTGGAAGGTCGTGGGTTCGAATCCCGCTCGTGCCATTGACTTTTTTTATCTCAACTAAAAACCTTAATTAATTGAACGATATTGGTCAATCGGACCACGAAAACTAGTGAAGTTACAGACGAGTTTATAATCATTTAGTTTCCTCTGAATGCACTTTAATATTTAAATATTTGTATGTTAAAAGCGCTTTAAAAAATAAACGAAATATCCTCCAACTTTCTTAACATAAAACCAATTTATTTATTTAACAATGAATGAATAAATGAGTTTATTATGGCTAATAAAATGGATAAAAAATATGGGGTTGACAATGGTAAACGCTGGTTCGAATCCTGCTCGTGTCATTGACTTTTTTATCTCAACTTAAAAACCTTAATTAATTGAATATGATTTTAATTTTTCATTTCTTCATTTATAATACAGCGTCCATTGTCAGCTCTGATTTTTTAAAGTTAGAGCCTGGAATGTCGATTATGCTTAGAATATTGAATTTTTTCATTTTTTGATGTTAAAAACTAACAAATTCTTTACTTGTTTTTTAACATTTTCGAAAATAATACCTTTGCAATTGCTGTTATAGTATTGTATAAACCTTAAATCCGTTGATGGTTAAAAAAAATCATTTATTTAATAATCGTTGTTGAACAGGCAATTAGGGAGAAATAAAAAAATATTAAACTGAAGTGCACAGTTTTATCGCGTTCAATAATTCCTTGCCAGTTAGCAGCTCCGACCCCTGCTGTTGAATAATAAAATAACGATACGGCAAGTTTTAATGACCAGTTGTATTTCTTGTTTTGTCATGCTCGTTGGTCAAATTTGATTAATTTAAACCCGTTGGGACGCCAATTGGGGGGTATTTGATCGTAAAAATTGAACCTGCGAAGCGTAAATATATCAACATTTAGTTAATTTTTTGTAAATAAAAAAGTGAATGTGTTTATTATTATGTATAAATTAATAATTTTAGCTTTCGGATAAGTGGAGAGCCCTTATTGTCAAAACGACATCATCTCTGACCCGCTTATTCTCCCCGTAAATCTTGAGGAAGATTCGTTTCGACTCAAAGCCTTATTTACTGGAAATCATCCAAAAGTAACTTCGTCAGAGTTTTGAAGCACCTTCAATTAAATTATTCAAAAAATGTAAAAAACGCGAAAGCTTAATCACTTACCAAGATTAAACTTCTGCGAGATTTAACTGGAAACACGCGATTTTCAATGTGACCGAATTAAAAAAAAAAATGTTGATTCGTCTAAAAAATCATGTTCGTCAATACGTTTTATAATTTTATCAATTAATGTTATTGTTATAACATTTGTTATTTTCTAAACAGTTTTGTCAATTGAATGACGCGTCCACATTTTTAAGCTCGAATTCATGAGTCACCGATCCATCACAGTAGGAAGTTTTTTGTTATTAGTTGAAATTAGAATAGATAAATCGAGTTTTCCCTATAGTAAAATAATTTATAAAATAAATGTGCAGACAATTTACTTATTTCTTTTATAGTTTTATGAAAACTACTCACTACTAACTCAAAAATAGGACGTCTTAGGCTTGATCTTAATTCAATCCTCACACTTTTTTGTTATCAACAAAGGATGACTTTCTAAAAAAATAAGATTATTGCGTTCAAAACGTATTTAAACATTTACAAAACAAAATTAATTTTTGACTTTGAAGTGATGGCTCATTTTTTTTGTCTCCTTCAATTAGCGAAGTGGTTATTTCTCATGGCGACATCTTTGATCTTATTCTATGTTCAGTCCACACTGCCCCATTCTATTCCTATCAATCCACAGTACTCCTAGTAGTATTTTTACAATTTTTTTACCTTCATAACAAACGTTGACAAAATAACTTACCTTGCGGCTGAGGCTTCCTTTCAATTCGATCCATGAACTATTCTGTTATGCAGAAAGGATGAATTTCTAAAAAGATCAGGTTACTAAACGCAAATTGAAACCAACGAATATTTCAACGTTTTTAAACAAAATAAATTTTGACCTTACAATGCTCCACGGTACTGTCTTGATTAAATAATCAAATTCAATTATTACTGTCAAGTTTTCGATCTATTTTAAGTTCATCGTCAGGGAAAAACAATTTTTACCGTCTACAAATTGACATTTTTAAGTTTGTAATAGACGATTTCGAATTTCTTTTAAGACAGACTCAGTCCCAACATTGCCAAAGACTTTTTGCAACTTCTGGCGCATCATTCTACTTACCGAAGCGGATGTTCCGGACGGCAGCATACTTGGACCCATTCTTTATTCACTATACATTGCAGTATACCTATCGCGATACAGTACTTGTAGTCATATTTTCGTAACAATTTAATTTCTATAAACATTTCAAGATAATTTTTTTTAAATTCTAATATTGAAGAGGGTATTCCACAAGGCATCATTTTTGGCCATATTCTATGTTCAGATATCGATCGTCGATAGAAATCGCCATCATTTCAGCAAACCTCAACCTCGTAGTGGCCGTCAGGAACCTCTGTTCTGTTTGGAAAATTGAGGATCAGACTCAACAAAAAGAAATCCCCAAAAAAACCATCCATCCTTTTCCACATCAACTCTCGTCCAATTAAACTTACGGAGCAACTAGTGAAAAGTATATTTTTTGAATTATATAACTTTTTCATTGCTGATTTTGAAATTTTTGAAATGGCTGTAATTTTTATAATATAATATTTTTTATTTTATCCCACCTGCACATTTACGTGTAGTAATAGGTAGAAATGGGCCTAAATTCAATCACGTGTAAACGATAATTTTACGCGTTGTTTGTTATGTAACTTCCAGGAAGAATACGGTTTGTTATACTCTAGCCGAAACACTATAAATATTACTAATTAAATGCTAATTTAATTTTTTTTTCGATAAATAGGGTTTGGAATAGAAATTTCCAAACTCGCGAATTTTTCCTATGCAAGAGATTCGAGGCTTTGATTAAATCAATACTATTTATTTACTTTTTTACCACGATGTTCTAATGTTTTACTAAGGGTTTTCTTCCAGCCTGGAAAGGGATGCAGAATCTGAAAGAGGAAACGAATGGATTCTTTCCTATAAAGAGGGTCGGACACAGATGTCGACTTCTCTTATAACATGGAGGCCATGAATAACATTGCCCCGGTCTTCAGGCACTGCCCCTTTAATCGGTTTCAACGCTTTCAAACAAATCAACAAGGAGCGATTAGTTGTAAAAAAATAATAAATAAATAACACTATACACCTCAGTTCGTAAATATTGTACTTAGAAACGTTTTTTATGGTGTTTCATTATTTATTATTTTTTTATGTGAAATAAATATTCAAATTTGAATAGATAGCTGATAAAATACAAACCAATACAAAAATGGTTTAGCTTGTTCAAAATAACCTTTCGGACTGTTTTCCATCATTTGGGATGTAATGAATTCACTTTCTAGAATGTTAGACTACGTTGATCATAGAAAAGATGGAAGATCATTTTGAGAGGGAGTCATTGTCACACAAGATATGTTCATTTTCTTTCCCTTGTCTTGATTATGTGGTTAAATTTTCCACATTATTGTAAGTCAAGTCTTGATGAGGAAAATTTGGCAGGTATATGTGCAGTGTACACCGAAACGAGAGTGGAGAAAAAGGTGCCGCCTTGAGGAACAGCCTATTTGCATTGTAAATGGCCAGGCCATCAAATTTCTATTGCATGAGAAATCGGCATTTATCGTCTTAACGGCTGAAATGGGGGGATAAAATCTGCAAACTGATCAAACCTAGGATGCAGCATTGAAGAACACTCGCTTTGGTCTAATGAATGGCAAACCTATAAATTTTATATGGCAAGAAGAATCGGTAACGTCTTAGTTGTGTAAATTTGGCAGCTGTCTGTAGCATACACCAAAAAAAAACGGGGCAATGAAGCTGCCCTGAAGAGCCCCTGCTTTTCCATAGTGAATGGCAACGTTGTCTCTTTCTATTGGAATCGGAATATATTGTCCTAATGTCAGAAATTTAGTAGGTATGTACGCAGTACCGAACCCAGAATGGCACCAAGTACTAAGTATTGCCTAGCGATTGGCCAAGGTATCAATTTTCTATTGTAAGATAAATCAGGATATAATCTTAATGGCCTAATTTGCCAAGAATGTTTGCACTGTACACTGAAAACAAAATTGAACTAGGTATACTGCCTTGATGAACACTCGGTTTTGTATAATCGGTATTTAACACCTCAATAGCGTAAAATTAGTAGGTATGTCTGCAGTGTACACTGAAAAAAGAGTGGGGCTAATGATATTGCCTTGAAGAACACCCACATTTGCGTAATGAATCTGAAGTGGTGATGCTATCCCTTTCCTACTTTTGGATGTCGGTATGTAACAATTTAATAGCGTAAATTGAGCGTCAGCAGGAAAATTTCGAGCTCGATCGGAAAATCGTTTATCCTGTATGTTAAAACATATTTTTTTTTAAAATTTAGATTTCAATAGTCGACAAACAGCTAGCAATGTGTATAAAAAACAACCAGGATCAGGGAATAATTTTGTTTGTTTTGTTTAATTTGCTTATATAAAAATGATGTAAAATTTTGTGAAAAATTTAACTTGTTCTCACAAATTTACGATTGATTTTTTTAAACCTTTAGCCACGAATTCGTAATACACTAAAAGAAATAACGTAAAATGATTGGTTATAATTGACCGAATAGACTACCAATGGAACAAAAATATAGCACCTCTTGCGATTTCTCTTTGGACAAGTAAATGACCTTTAAAAATTGCTTAAAATATGGTACAATTTTAGCTTTTGGATGAGTAAACTGAATGTGAACAATCTCTTGAAAGAGAAATACCTATCAGAATAAAAATTTATCAAGTAAAAACGAGTTTAAAAATTATTCTTCGAAAACCTCACTCCTTGCTTTGTTGCTCTGGTAAGATATTTCAAAAGTGCTTTTACGTTGGCAAACACCACCGAAAGATCGATAGAGAATAGAAAAATAATTGGCTTCCTTTAATAGCCACTTGCCATCACTTACTGAATATTGAATAACCCGAAATATTGTACATTTAAATATGCAGAAGTTCTTAAATGTCCTGGTTGTTGAATATGTACTTGGTCGTTTGTTTTGCTACGTTTTGCCCAGTGGAGAAAGAAAGTGTGACCTTTCTGAATACGTCTGAGTGACTTTTAGAAAGCATTGTTCTAGAACAGAGCTAATTTGAAAAAGTGGCTCTGTTGCTAAAAGAAAAAAAATTCCGACTTGTTCTACTTCGCACATATCGTGCTTGTTTATTATTATCAAACAATGTTGACTAATTTTCTCAGCGGAATAATTAAATTTCTTTCATGTTGATAAAACACAATAGAAAGACTAGGCAAATGAGGACAATTTTAGAAAAGATGTAATCCCAGTAATTTCATCCGTACAACTTTCGTTTTACTTAGTTTTACTTCGATCGATCCGAAAAGTCGACAAATAAAAGGTGCAACCCTACAGGCTATGACCGTAAATTGATCTTACTATTATGTTTAGTTGTCTGATTGACCAAATTACTTCTTTCAATTAATTATTCTTTTTATGTAAGGTCTGGTTGAAATCGAAGGTCGTGGGTTCCAATCCCGCTGGTGACACTAGCTTTTTAATTTCAACCTTGACTTCACATAAAAGGAATAATTAATTCAATTGATCTTACTGTTTTTTCCTAATTTTACGGACAAAATACTAATTATGCATTCCAATTTGATGAATTGTGTTTGTCTACTTTTAGAAGGTCATTTAAATTTCCTTTTTACAAATTTTTGTATCGAGACCATTATCTACTGTAATCTCCAAAATTGTCCAGAGCTTCTTTAAGGTTATGGCTTTTTATCAGATCCTACAATTTTGTCCAGGATTCCAATGTGCATTTAGATGTAGGTGGAATATTCGGGGTGAGTAATACCATTGAGAGCTATTGTCTCCTCGTCCTGTACCTATACCACACCAGTTAGTCCTACTTTCTCAAGTAATTTGATTACTACACCTTGTTTCAATGGTCGTATTTCGTCTACGGTTACTTGGTACATCCCAAAACCCTTTCTCATATGGTTACTAGCCCCACAGTTTGTTAGTAGGTGTGTTCGTGTCCAACCTGCTTCCTTGCAGAATCTGCACGTGCCGTGTTGGGCTATACCAATCTTTT
Source organism: Cimex lectularius (assembly GCF_000648675.2). Classification (NCBI taxonomy): domain Eukaryota; kingdom Metazoa; phylum Arthropoda; class Insecta; order Hemiptera; family Cimicidae; genus Cimex; species Cimex lectularius. The sequence continues at coordinate 459,458 of NW_019394228.1, forward strand.
TCAAATGCCCATTCTGTCTAAAGTGTGCTAGTAAGAATCCTTCTAGTTCGTATTCTCTAAGATTGCTCCCTTTAATGCATTCTCTTGCTTCTTTCCTTCCAAAACTTGCTACAAGTTTATTGCACTGATTATTTTTAATGATTTTTACATCTGTAAAACAATTGCAAACTTATAAATGGTATAAGAATAAAATTGACATGAACAACATGTGAGGAGAAACAACCGGTGAGCCTCCTCTAGAAAAAATAAATATAACAACTTTTCAATTTTCTTCGTCACTTTGTCGCATAGTTTCTGTTCAGTAAGGGTGGACCGCTGTTTTCTCATGTTTATTTTGTCTTTTTATCTAAAATACTCATCAGTAGTGTGAATCCCTATGCCACAGAAGAGCTCAGGACCTACCAGCTGTAGCAGCCTCTTTCTTGGCGCCCGCTCTCAAGTTTCTCTCTACCCCTGCTTGCTCTGGTACCCAGCAGAGAGTAAATTCGTTTTCCAAACCTTTTATTTAATTTCGTTTTGCATGGCAGCAGCATCTCACGTGCTAATAATGTTTGAGCTTAATGCTTTGATGGTTGCTTGAACTACATGACATTCTTCTTTTTGTACATTTTGTTCATTGTGTTCCCGAGTACTCATCGTACTCCGCACCTGGCCTTTGGCCTTATCGGACGTTTTGATTCTCAAGATGAGAGCTGACGCACTTCTCCATTCGTCGGAATGGTGTTACCCCCGCAGCATTGGTGTAGAGGCGTCCCAGCCCCTAAGGACCGAGACAACCTCGCTCTCCGCTTGTCCACTCCGAATGGTCGGGCCCGAATTTTGCATCGGGTCGTATGCCGCACGCGAGGGGCTAACAGGCCGAAATACATCGCCCCCCCCCTGTACTCACTACATAGGGAAGGCCACTATCTCTCTGAGTATAGAGGCTCCCCCAGAGAAGAAACTTCCGGGAACGCCTCGGCAGCGGTTTAGTTTAAAGTGGAATTGCTAACCACACCCTAGATGAGCACCGCGTACGGTAAAGTCTCTTACCGAGCTCAGCCTATACCTGTCACGCGCATTCGAGGGACGCCATAGGCTGAGCCTAGGTGGTCCGATCCTTCGCTTCCCCAAGGGTACTACGCCGGTCATACGAACAACAATGCAAAGCATACTCGAGTCAGAGACACCGATTCACTACCCGCTTCTATTCGCTTACTCACGCATTCGAGGGACTATACCATGATCATTGCGTCCTCAACGCTTACACGCTGTCGTCCGGTCGCAACGTCTCCCATGAGGCCGGGGGTTTTACGTTGGCCATACGCAAGCTTTACTAAGCTCACAGATAGAAGACAGCCTCTGTCTAAGTTCCCGCCAGGGGCGTCGCCACGCGCGTCGCCACGCGCCACCACGAATCCATTCCCATTGTAACTAGGGCTGAATTTAGAAAGTTTAGTTACCCCGTGGTATAGATGGCCATACACCATCCCCCGTCTATGCAGACAGGATCTAGTGCACTGGCCCTCGTGACTCTGCTAAGGCACCCGCCGCCCATGCCGACCCTAGGCCGACACGAGTACAGCTTGTGCTTCGGAGAGGTTGCCACGCCCTCTGGGATGCGCCTTTATTTTGTGCCCGGATACCCCCCTTGTAACCAAGGGTTAGGAGGGGTCACAGGATAGAATGAAGGAGCTAGGATTGAGAAAAAGGGCCGTGGATGAGAACACGAAGTGAGCCGTTTCGGGGTCTCGAGTCCCAAACCACACTATACCACCCGTCGTCGCCGTAGTTCCACATAAAGTGGGCCACGACTCCCAAGGTGGGTGAGACGAGATGGCCGTTCAAGAGCCGAACTAGTCGGCCCTATCCCAGCCAGTCGACTCGGGGGGATGATTCCGAGTCTGCGGAAAATAAATCCTGCAGGTCGGATTGGGATCCTCAATCGCAAGCACTTACTCTTCACAATCAGTGCGCTCGTGGTGGGCTACGGCTTTCGCAGTTTCCGTTCAGGCTCCCTGCTACTCCCCGAAGGCCGAATGTCGCTCACACCTGGACTTGAGAGACTCTTCCTCAACGATTCGACCCTTGAATTGCACATGGAGGCAAGGGGGAGGTGTTCAAGTCCCCCCAGCGTCAGAAACGAGAACAGCCGAACAGTCGAGCCCAGATAACGTGGGCTACGCCTTTCGCTGCCTCTCGCGAGACCCAGAGCAGTCAGATAGCCGAACCGAGCGCGGGGGCACCCATCCCTAACCATCCCTAAACATTTTGTTCAATTGTACTGAATACATCTCTCACTTGCATGGACAAGCTTAGAAGATACTGGCTTATTTTCCCATGAGACCCAGAACAGTCCTGCCGCCGAACCTTTCTGCGTCCTAGAACCATCTATGAACTACAGATGGTGCCATTCTGAACAGAAGTTTCTTTCTCTCATTCCCACTTTTTTGGTACCTAGGTCTCCCTGTGGGTACCTCTTCCAAGGGTAAGTAAACTTTCCCACCAATAGTGAGCATTTTCTGCTTTTTTATATAGTGATAATTGAACTATAATACACTATAATTTCAGTCCTACCACGTCCATAGTTCAGTAGTTATACCGTTTTTCATTGTTGACTGTTGATTTAATACAAAGGAAAAGTTATGAATACGAGGGAATTAATATATGAAAGTTTGAATGTACTTTTATGTAGAACACAAGCAGGGATTTAAAGTACAAGGGAATTTATGCGTATTGACACGTAAGAAGATTAAACTTGTAGATTTAAATAAATGCTGTGGACAGTATATTGCTGTTGTATATTTGTTCCAAAACTTTTTTTTCACCTTTGAACGCGGAGTGGAGCTAATTCATAGAAACCGGCCAAGTCGGCCGGCGCTTTAAAAGTATTTAAGTTGATCAATAAACCCCCTTCAAACCCCCTCCTCGCCAGGACGAACGTCTTTTCCTTCACGAAAATCAGTTGGTAATTTACGCTAGTAATTAACACATTGGAACGGATTTGCTTCTTCTGTGCGTTCCCGAGAAGGAGAAACTCTCCGACAAGACAAATGGAAAACTGTCATTATATTTTCATTTACGGCAGGTTATGATGAATGGCGTTCACTTTGTGGCTCTGGTCAATTCATCATTTTTTTTTCTTTTGACTTTTTAAAAAATTAAATCCCACCCTTGACAGATGTCTCTTCTTGTCTGCGCTCCTGAGCGACGACTCATTCTTCTCATTCTTCATAGTTCTTCACAGATCTGTTATCACCAGTAAGAATGTGATTTCCGTTTTACAGAAAAAACCTGAAAATGTGTGAAAAATGTAGGTCAGGCTTATTGATTCTACTAGTATTGAAATTACAAAGTTACAGATAGATAAGCATAAAAATAATATATACTGGGTGTCAACTATCTACTGTCTCCTTTGTTTATAAAAAAAACAATAATTATTATCTTTCAAGCAATTAATTTTTCTTTCTATGTAAGGTCTTGGTTGAGATGAAAAAGTCAGTGTCACGAGCGGGATTCGAACCCACAACCTTCGGCTAAATACGCCGCTGCTCAACCTCTTGAGCTATCTTGACTTCGTTCCACTCGGACACCAACTCTCCATCTCAAATTACAACCGTTCAAATTTTCCCTCTTTTTGCGATTTTCAAATTTAGCGGCGTATTTAGCCGAAGGTCGTGGGTTCGAATCCCGCTCGTGACACTGACTTTTTTATCTCAACCAAGACATTACATAGAAAGACTAATTGACTGAAAGAAGTAAATTGGTCAATTGACCACGAAAACGTAAATGAATAATTATAATTTCTGTTGATAAATTTTGATTTGCTGATTCTTCAAGTTAATTCGATTTTATCAAAAATAGAAATAAATGTTGAAATCCCATATAACAAAACTGCAAAAAAAATATATAAATCAAAGATGATTTTTTAAAAGATTTTTTGGTGTCAATTTCTGAAACCATCTTGAATATATTATTTAGGCTTGTTATACAGGGTGTCAACTTACGAGTGTACCACCTGGTTTACTGATCAAATACATACACACAATTACGTCCAATATTAATTGTTTTTTGTTTTTGTTTTTTTTTTGGTTAGAAAATTTTATATTTCTCCCAAAAATTCACAATTCTTTTACAAAAATGTATCCGCTTTTACATAGTGAAAGCAAAGTTTCCATGTTTCTTTTGCAAGAGAAATCGTTTTACAAAATTGGATGTTTATCAACGCAACATCCTTGGTCCCATTCTCTTTTCAGTGTATACTGTAGGCATACCTGACAAATAATGTACTCTATTACGACGTTACATTCCGATTTATCTAACAATAGAAAATTGATAGTTTTGCCATTTACTCTTCGAAACGACGAAACGGTGTGTTCCGCAAGGACCATTCCTCGTATAGTGTACAATGCAGATGTTCAAACCAATTTTTTTCCAAGAGGAAATTGACGATTTTCCTATTCGTTATGCCAAAAGATGTGTTCCGCAAGGCTGCATCCTTGGTACTATTCGATTTTTTTTTTGGTGTGCACTGCAGAAATTCTTGCCAGAATTTCGCCAATAAGGCGTTACATGATGATTAAATCTTGCAGTACACAGCTAATAGAAGATGTTTTAATTGGGAAAGCAGTTTTTGACACAGATTATATGTACATAGAAAAACTAGATTCATCAAACAGGGTAAAATATGGCGTGTTGAAATTAATCTAGGCTAGATATACAAAATCACTCGATTCCAAACTTTCAAAAGATTACGTGAAACTCTTTTGAATATCGAAATTTTTGAGACCTGTTTTATTCTTTGCAAAAATAGTTAATAGTTCTCCGACGCGTAGACTAATATGCTCCATTACCGAAAATATTTAAGAGTTAATTTTCATGTATGACTATTTATCAGTATTTTTTACTTGTGGTTTCCTTACCACGTTGTGGCACGTGTGATTGCAAACGAAGCTGGCACAATTTCTTCACTTGCATCTTGGGATAATTTTATCGCAATAATATATCCAAAAAATATTATACATGTTAACAATTTACTTGAAAAATTGGCTATTTATTCATTTCTTTTTAACATATAAATCTTGTTTTTATTCTTTGTTTCAGGTTGGTTAATAGTGCTTGTATACGTCTGTCGGAGAAATAAATCTCTCCAGTAAGTAAACATATTACACATAACAAATAAAACCTAGCAAAAACGGAAATAGACGCAAGAAATATTAATGGAAATATGGCGAGCGTGTCGATAGGGTATGCCATTTACATATAAAGTAGCACGAATGAAGTTTCTTTCTTAGAAATAACATTATTTTAATCCGTCTGTGTCACAGAACACTTTGACATACATCCATGACATAGATGTTTTACATATTTGTTTTTTTATGCATTGATAAAATGTAGAACTGAGAGAGATTTATGTTGAGGTTTTCATAGGTTGAAAAGGAATATGTTTTCAACCATTTTTTAAGCATGTTATTACATAATAGGAACGTAATAATAATAAAAATTTCATTTTCCCTGCTCTTTGATACAATAGAACTTCTGCGATTTTATACGGTTTTTAAAGCAAAATCGAGATAATAGATGTTATTTAGCCACAGTAATGAAGTTTTATTATTATTCTCTTCTTAGAAATTTTAAATTAATACGCAATGAAAAATATAAAACCCGACGAATTAAATTTTTATGGTAATTTTGTAAAATTGTTTTTCCGTTGAAAAACCTAACAAGTGATCTTTTTGAAAAATTAATAAAATTTTACATGAGGTGGCTAGGAACGTCGCATCACCGATTTCAATTTTTTTGTGATAATAGGGGAAACAAAATTTAGAAAACTCTCCAATGGTACTGGCTAATTTAGTGTTGACAAAAAAAATGTTTTATGTAAATCATACAGTTTTCTTTAAACATGGCCTTATGCCTTTCAACGCATTTCAATATTATTAGGTATCACTCGATTTTTTTTATCACCTATATTAAATTATAAATCGTGTTTAATGCGATTTAGATATATAAGAAAAGCTGCAAAAATGAAAATACCCAAACAAAAAAAAACATTTTCGGGCTAAATTAAACGACAAACGGGGGGCCATTTTTTTTTTCATTGTGTTCGGTTTTTCATTTAACCCCTGCGGGTTTTAAGCAAAGTCGATTCTACTTAAATCATTGGAAAAGTGAGTTTTTCGCCTTTTTTGCTGTAGCAATGTTCTTTTGTTTTTATCTCACCACAATTATGGAAAATAAGCATGAATTCTGCAACGGACCGTAAAAAATTACATAAAAAAATAAAAATTTATTTTGATTTTTCCAAAACAATTTGTATTCAAAATTTTTAGAACGCAAGAAAGGTCTATCAATTTTTGTTTTTGTTTAAGAATATTTTTAACTTTTTTGCTACCTCGTTCGTCACAAGTTAGGTGACTTTCTCGTCTGTATACTGATGCTACACGCTTTTGAATATATGTATTAAGCATATATATAATTAATATATATATATATATATTAAGTAGAAACGAGGTAATATCTGTTTTCGGCAGCCGATAAACCCATAACAGCAAATTCTCGGGAAAATCATATTCCAAAAAACATTAAAAAAGTTATATTTTTAAAACAACTTCACCGATCCACTAGAGACTTTACAGCCGTTTAGAACTTTATAAATTACATATTACGGCCTAAACCTGACTTGCGTAAATAAATAAGAACTAGATATATAAAATAAAAAGTGTCAAGAGTATTTGTCGAATTATCCTTATTTTTCCTACTGATATTGACACGAAGTCTAAACATTATCGGGAAAGCCTGAAGGAACAAGTATTTCGGTTTACAACGGTCGTAAAAACTTTGAGTTGGGATAAAATCCAGAGGAGTTATGATTTTTTAAGTGAGATAACAGACATTGGCAAGAGAAAAAACAGCCTCCGGTGAACCTAGCCAAAAAAAATGTATTTTTTTTAATTGAAATAAAGATTTTTATTATTCTTAATATTCTTAAACTGTGCTTCAAACGAATAAAATTTGTTTTTCAAGAGACATGTTTTTTAGTTTACTTTAATTACCTACTTTAACCTTTTGGTTTTATTACTTTTTATATGTCTAATCTCATTTAATATATTCTTACACATTATTTTATTTTTCTATCTAAAAAAAAATTGACTGATAAATATTTATGGTAATTTAATCCGGAAAAAAATTCTGAGCTTCTAACCCTCCTTGAGAAGAACGATTCGATGAGGATTATTTTTGGTTTAGTACGAACAGACACATTTTTTTCTTTATTTTTCTTTTTTTGTAGCTGTTATAAAACTTCAGTAACACTTAACATATTTCTACTGACAATAAAAGAATAATAAGTTTAAAAAAAGTAAAAAATTACAAACTGTAACATACTTACAAATGGGATTTTTTTCAAAAACACCGGCACCCTGAGGGTTTATATGACCTCTGCTGGTGCAAACCCTCGTAAAAAAAATAATAATAGGGAAGGATTTATGTTGTTATCGAGAGAGAGTGCGTTTTGCAATGGAACCTTGCTGACTCAGATCTGCCACTCAGATTGTTCCTTATAAATAAAAACTATTCGGAAATAATTATGTATCGATAATTATTCAGAAATCATGAGATGCGGTCTGGTGTGATGTAGGTTTCAGAAAAACATTTTCTTTATCGTGCCAACGTTTCGATCTTTATTGAGATCATCTTCAGGGCTCAAAGTGTTTGTCTTCTATGTAATTTTGCCATTCTTGCGTGTCGTGTTGAGAATGAAACATCTACACAGAAAACAAACACTTTGAGCCCTGAAGATGATCTCAATAAAGATAAAGATAACGAAAATGTTTTTCTGAAACCTACATCACACCAGACCGCATCTCACGATTTCTGAATAATTATCGATTAACGGTCACTAATCACCACACATAAATAAAAACATCCAGCTGGTTCCGGATTACGCGTGTTTATGATGTATTCTTTGCAACATTGTAGTTTATTTTATTTTATTTATATATTTTTGTGGCCGGATATAAATTATGAACAATTCAAGACGTGGGATATTTTCAATTTTTACAAATTCCAAGCTCCTTATTTTAATTATTTTGTCATTAAATTACCGAATCATTCAAAGAAAACGACAAAATGTTATCCTCAATACCAAATTAAAAGGAGCTGTACATGTTTGAACTGGAGCCGTTAAAATTAAAAAAAAAACTGTTGATACCAGCCTTTCTGGTATTTTTCATGAGTTCATATTCGTCGATACACAGCACCTTAAATGGACTTTTGAGTTACCCAAAATAGAAAGGAAATCAAAATGAAAACTTATTAGTTCCATTTATTTATTTTAACACCTTTCTCAATTTCTTCATTTAATGGGGGTATCGTAACAATTTTCTTAGCACTTGAATTTTTTTATTATTACATTTAATTTTCTTTCCTGTGGAAAAAAAAACGAATATAAACAATATCAATATGCCTTTTTCGAATTTTATTTTTTTCTCGTTGAACTCATTTTGAATTTGTAAGTGATTTTAAAACAAAATTGTTATAAATTTATCGTTAAAAATATTATTAAAAACATTGATAAAAAAAACTATAAATTTTATCAAAATTGTTATAAATGTTTATAAAATGTAAATAAAAATGTATATAAAATTACAAATACAAATATACCAGTCATAAATATAAAACTGTAATTAATATTGATTATAATACACGAAAAAATAAAAATATAAAAACGCTTCCTAGTATGTAAATGCTATGTAAATGCTTGTAAAAGAGAATGATATGTAAATAATTGTACACTTGCAACTTTCTCGTTAATAATTTTTTTCCGTCAAATTAACCATTGTTAACATCGTATTCAACTTTATGAATCTTTGTGAAATGTAATTACCAGTTTTTAACTTCATATTAACATTTTTTAATATCTCATTACCGCTTTTTAATTCCAAATTAACTTTTTCTTAAAGTAATGAGATGGTATGAAATACAAGTATGTAAATTTCAATGCCTCTATGTTTGAGAATGTTTTCCATATTTGCGCTCTTAGAAGGCCGTATAGACATTAATTACTATTACAAATTAAATTCATAATTATAGGACTTTTTAATTTTTGTAATTTAGAAAAAATATAACTGTCAACAGTTTCAACATGTTATTTTCTTATTTTATTGTTTTGTCCCTTTTGGAATTCATTTCAATTTCGTAGGAATATTTAAAAATGAAACAAATGTATTAAAAAATAAGCAAATCAAACTGATAAAAAACTGGAAATTTTTCTCAAAATCTAAGCAAATTTTTACGCAGTTTAAATAAATATTAATATGAAATTAATAATACGGAATCAAATAAATGTAATAAATATATCCGCATTCAGCTTTCTCGTTTATAGCTATTTTCCGTCAAATTAACCATCGTTAACATCAAATTTAATTATGAAAATTTCAAATGAACACTTTTCAACTTCATATTAATCTTTTTTAATATGTAACATTTTTCATTTTCAAATTAAATTTTTCTTTAAAGTATTACGACAACTATCAGATGGTATGAAATACATTTCAGAATATGAAGTAAAATTATATTTGCGATTTTTTTAATATAAAATAATTGTGTTTTTAAAAAAACCACATGGAAATTAATTACAATTAAAATGTAAATATAAAATTAAGGAACTGTTTTTTAATTTTTGGTAAATGTAAATTAAAATTTATATAAATTAAAAATATGAAATATAAAATCAAATATATAAGTCATAAATATATAAATATGTATAATATATGGATTAATAAAAACCTATTTGTTAATTCCATTAGATTTCGTGGTCCGATTGACCAAATATCATCTTTCAATTAATTAACCTTTATGTAAGGTATTGGTTGAGATAAAAAATCAGGGTCTCGTGCGGGATTCGAACCCACGACCTAAATACGCCGCTGCTCTACCACTTGAGCTATCGTGACTTCGATCCACTCAGACACTATTTATTAATATTTTAATAAGCATAATAATTATTTTATATGTTAATTAAAGTTTAATTTGATATATTACATGAATATCTTCACTCAGCTTGATTTTTAGGCGCCTTTCTCGCTAAAAGTAGTTTCCAGTAAACAGCTTACTTTCCTCTTATAAAACTCGTTTTACACGACGCATCTGGAAAAAACCCGAAAAAATGCACAATTTAAAACAATAACCTGGGGACAGCTAAACTCGACAAAGTTTGCAGGGAAGTTCTAGCTAGGCTAGAGAAGCTAAACCATCGAAAAAAGGACACACAATTGAACCGTCATTAAAATGACCCTTTTTCTCGGTCTAATTTGATTGATAACTAATTTTGAGTATTAAACACCGACCCGTTTCCTTGCTAATTTTACTTGCTACGAAATTTAACCTTACACTCCATTCCGATCTCCAGACTTATTTTTTCGGAGAGAGCATACTTCCCGTTACACAAAATTCCATAACTCAATAAGAACACACTCTAACAAAGTCGATAGTGGCCGAGGGAATTAATAATTACTAAGTTCGGTAGTGTAAATTGTGGCACGAGATTGCACCATATTTCAGAATTATTCGTTCACGAGAAGTAAAGTTCTTGGGCATTTTCTTTCCCGTGGCGCGGTCGCTAAACGAATCCTTTTTTAATGAAGAATACGACCACAAGGAAAACGAACGATATTCCAATACCATGAAAACGTCTGAACAAAACTAAACAAACAAATGGGGAACTTGGCCACGGCCCGGTTCGACGAGAGCCGGCCGAGGGTAATTAGATAAAAAGAAGAAGAAAGAGAGGCCATACCCGAAGCATTTGAAACGGAAATAAATAAAGAAAGAAATATACTGGGGAAAAATTCGAAGCCGGTTTTTTCTCTTCCAAATATTTTTCTTGAGAATAAAACGTCTCATTACCTTTTCTTTATAGGCCCTCATCTACCGATTGTTTAACTTCTTGTTTGAAAAACCACTAGTTAACATTAATTTAAAAATTCCTGGGAATATTCATTCAATTTTAGCGTACAAATATTAACAATATTTTCCCTAAAATTAAAGAAACAGAATAACACAATTTCCTACCAATAAGAACAGTCCAAAAGTATTATGAAATGGTGTAATCACGCGCCTTGTATTTTGCTACTGGCACTAACAGGACAGGCATGTTTGTCTGCTAAAATTGGCAATGAAAATAATTTTTTTTGTATTTATGACTATCAGAACGTAAACTGTAAGTTTATTTAAATTGAATGACATCAGTAGAAAATTTTAAAATACACATTCTCACTTTCTCCCTTTCTAACTATTTCTTCCTCGTCTATCTCTTTATCTCCCTTTCATTTTATCTTATCTTTGTTTTTTCTCCATGTCTTTCTTTCTCTTTCTTATTATTACTCATTCTCTCTATTTCCATTTCTGTCTTTCTATCTCCCACTCTCTGACTCTCAATCTTTTTTTTTCTTTTTCTATCTATCTCCCTGTCTGTCTTCCATTCTCTCTCTCTCTCTCTCTCTCTCTCTCTCTCTCTCTCTCTCTCTTTCTCTCTTTTTTTCGCTCTCTCTCCCTTTCTGTCCCTCTCTTTTCCAACCTGAATTTCTTGGCTACCCCTCTTTTACTATCCCTATGTCTATTTTTCTTCTTGTTACCTCTCTCTCTAACTCTCTCTTTTTCTCCGTCCATTTTTTTCTTATTATCTCTCCCAGTCTCGCTCAAATATTTTTTCACACACTCCCTCTCACTTTCTCTCTGTCTATCTCTTCTCTCTCTCTTTTTCTTACTCTCATTTTATTCTTCTTTTATCTCTCACTATCCCTGCCTCTCGCCCTCTCTGTCTCTCCCTTTCATACTCGCTCTTCTACAATTTCTCTCGCTCATTTTTTTATTCTCTCTCTCTCTCTCTCTCTGTTTCTTTCTTTCTCTCTCATCCACACGAATACATATACGTAGAAATGATGAGAGATGGGTGAGTATGTAGAGTCACTTTTTGTAAATGATGGTTCAATTCACAGATTTGTTTTTTGCTTTCGACATGAATTGTATGATTGAACCTGTCGATCCACCGTTTCAATGCGAAGATGGTGGTTAATGTCGATCAATTTTAAACGTGTGAAAACTGCGATTTAGCCCACAACTAAATTTTATTGTAATAAATACTTATTCAGATATCGTAATAAATACTGTACGAAAATAATTTTAAATTCTGATTATTAAAGAACGCTTGTTTAAATTGAACAAATTTTCTGTATTTAAAGGCCATCTAAATCAAAAAAACACAATTCTAATTTAAAGTTAAATACAACAGTGTTACACAGTTTCAACAAAGAGAAACCAGAATGATTTGAGAAATTTTAAATAAAAAAATGTAAAATTAAATATGGAGATAAATACGTAAATAATACAATAGATTTTGATTTACCTCTTATTTTAAATATGTACCTAAATAATAATTTACATTAATTGCTCTGTGATGAGCTTAATGATTAAAATCAAACAACAAATCTGTTAGTAAAATATGTTAAGATTTTCATTTCTTCTGGAGTAAAATTTTTTTCCGCTTCCCTTCCCCATGGTTTTCCTCTTTTTGATTTCTTTTCATTTTGACCTAATGAATCCGTCAATAGAGACAAACATGCACACGTGACACTATTGGGAAATTTTTTTGAAACATGGAGGATTATTAATAATAATATTAAATATTCATATTCAAAGTCTGTGGCTTGCAATAAAATTAAAAATTGGTCGAAACACTATAAAAATTACTTCTGTCCTCTGTATTGATTGATATAATTGGTTTTGTTGTTCGCACGTGAAAAATTGAGACAATGCGCGCGAAAACTTTCCGCGTGGTAAAATAATATTCTCTAATTATTCTCAAACTTGTCGAAATGTCAATTGGCCGAGCAACGTTCCACGTACTGTTTAAGGATGTTATTAAAATAAAAGGAATGAAACTAAAACAATTCACAAACACTTTAGATCAAGGTATGGTCTTGAAGAAAAAAGCAAATTCAGTTGTTACAGCTCAGCTTCGGCCTATTTTAAGGTAATCATCAGGGCCTATATTCATTTTACATTACAAAAAAACATTTTTGTACAAATTGATTTAACAACTGTTTTCCATAATGTGAAATTAATATAGACCTTGATGATTTCCCTAAAAATATATAGAAAGCTTGGCAGTAACAGCTGAATTTGTGGACGAAACCGAAAATAATTCTAAAATTAGTACTACTTTGCTGTTACAAAGAAGAGAAAAACGCATCATAAGAACTAGGAATGCTGTTAGATTCAATTAAAGACCTGCACATAAAATATACTAGCGGCAGTTCAGTGTTTGCAATATTTTGGTTTTCTGTAACTTTTTGATCTGCACCTTTAAAGCTGAGCATTCATGCTTCCAACATTTGTAAGTGAAATCTGGCGAGCCAGAACTATCAGCATTACAGATATAATTTTCTTCTCATTACCCGTTATCAAAGTGCAACGAGAAGATCTAATATAACACTTTGGCACAAAGTAATTGACAAATATGTTTGTCTAACAAAAAAGAATTACAACAGTAAAAACTCGTAGAAGATATAAACAAATCGTTCTTACGACGACTGCTGAGCTCGAAAAAGTTTATACTGAAATTATAAATTGAAATCAATAACGATTTTTTCTAAACCATCAAAACGAGTTCACGATCAGTCTAAAACGTTATATTGATGTCCTTTCGTCGTAAATTATGATGTTTTTTTTTTTAATTTTTGCCTTTTCAAAAAATCACGTTTCGCTCATAAAGGTACACTTTCCACGGAAGGTTATAAAGAGAATTAGAAAATTAATTTTTATGATTATTAGCCATATGGTTTAGAAGAGTTATGGCATCGTAATTGTAAAAATATTGCACAGTTTATGAGAATAAAATGTTTCTAGCTGCAAAAAAAACCAGAAATATTTATTCAGAATTACGAATTTTTTTCAAACTAAAACTTTTCTAAGTAAATTCTTGTCCAACAGTCAGTGGAAGTTTTGTTGGTCACTTGGCTTCGTTTTTACCCAGGTCCTGGAAATTTTTGTTGGCACTGTGGCACGTGCTGGACAAGCTCTTGTGCTGGTAGATATGGATCGACCTTAACACAGTACAAAATCAACATCTCAGTGTGGGTAGGTTTTAGCAGCTTAAAAAAAATGCTTGTTTTTGCAAATAGAAAACCTTACGTTTTTTGTTCGCAATATGTCAAGTTTGATACAAATATTTAATTATTAAAGATATAATAAAAACATAAATCAGCACAAATTCCAAGTGTCAGTATTAACGTTTAGGATAGAGCAAATGTAGCCAGGTAATATGAGAAAGATCAAAGTGCCACCGTCCTGATAATGCCTACCCCACGTTAACTTAATCACAATGGCATCCCCGAAACTAGGTAAATAGTGGTGCCTACGTGATAATTCCTCGTCTAAGCGGAATTGGAGATGATCATACCACACGTGCTCAGAGTTGCCGTTAACAAGCATCTTTACCTAACTGTTAAACATCCGATAGTTTATCTATTTTCCGACTAACCGGAATCTTTAGAATGAAAAATGATATGGGCTACCAGGTAAATTTGGCAAAACCGAGAGTTTTTTCTGTACATCATCGTGGTCCTTCAAAATTGAAAACATTACTTGATAAAAAAATAATTAAATTGCTTCCTAAATATAAAGACCTTTGTGTTAGGGAATGAAGTAAATATTTGTTTCTACCTTCTACAAATCAAACTCCATACGAAAAAACAAACAGATTCTTTGAAGCTGTAATTTGATATTTACTTAGTCCAGTCAAGTAGATATTCAATAAACCATCGAAGTTTATGAATTTTCCTTGTTGAAATGAGAAGGAATAATTCCGTCATTGTGCATACGCCTGTGTTTGACTGTAGACATTTTTAATATTAATTATAATATTGTTTTTCATATTTAATAAATCGTTGTTTTTTTAACATTTACATTATTTCATAGTTTCAACGATATTTTTAATTTATTAGGTTTCGTGGTCCGAACCAATAATCACCATCAAAAATAAATTAGCTTCAATTAATTAATTTTTAATTAAAGTTTTGGTTGAGATATAGGGATTTGGCCACGGAGAGCTTTAATGAAGTAACGATAGCTCAAGTGGTAGAGCAGCGGCGTATTTAGCCGAAGGTCGTGGGTTTGAATCCCGCTTGTTACCCTAACTTTTTTATCTCAACCAAAACCTTAATTAAAAATTAATTAATTGAAAATATATTTTTAATTTTCTAATTACATATTTTTAATAATTAATAAAACTTTTATTTCAATAATTAATTTTGTACTTTAAATATCTAATTTCCTCTGACTGCAGGAGGAAAGCACATTTGGGTAAAAAATAATCTTGGTAAAACTTACTACATGGATATTATATGTTCTTTTGTTGGGTTAGTTTGTTGTCTCGTACTATCACAAAAAATGACTACCCTCATAGTAATTTATTGACCACCATTATCGTTAGAGAAAACAAACTATGTTAAATTACTGAGAGCCAATCCAAGCAAAAAAGGTGTCACGACACAAAAACGGGTAGTACAGCTGGATTTTTAAAGATATGTGTTTTCGCTTAAGTCTTGGAGAAACGAAAGACAATATTGATGAATCATGACAGTTTTTATTGCCATCAACCGTAAAATAAATAAATAAATCAAAAAAATCCTTAAATGAAAAATTTGTCTCTCCTGCAATATTTTCTTTTGTTCAGTTTTGTCACTTTTCTTGTCGGTGTCCTGTATGTTTAATTGATGGGGTATTTTATTTTACCATGAAATCGCATGCTATCATATAAAAAAATGCGTATAAAAAGGCGAATAAATCGGAAATATATGCGAGGAGAAAAGAAGTATGTGGCAGATGCAAAATTAGGAATTTTTTAAACCACCCTCAACTGATATAGTGCACGACTCGTTGCGTTGTCGCCGTCCGCGACAAAGCGAACGTGAGGGGAAAGCACGTCCATTGAAGATCGTGGGAGCAGGGAAAAGGAATTCACCTGGGAGTTATATTCGGTCCCTTTGACAGAATTGAGAAATCGACGGTTTATGGTTTGCTGTATAAGAAAAGAGAGTTTAAGAAGGAAAAATGAGAGAGAAAAGAAGGAGCGAATCGAGGTAGCAAGGATGTTTCATTTAGGCAAACGAGCCGCCGTTTGTATAAAATATAATTTGTACATTTTTCAAAGGCGTACGTCTCCGTCTCCCGTAGGGGGGTCGAGGCCTTCATTGAACTTAACGGTCGGTCGTTTCAGTTCTCGACTGGGGCATTAATTGATCGGGCTAAAAATTTGCAAAAACCAAGTGAAATAATTTCAAACAATAGATGAGAAATGAGAAAACCTTGGGCCTTCCTTAAATTACACGTTGATACATCAAACTTTTTCTCGTAACTCTACCTGTTTACATTTCAAATGAATGTTAGTGGTATAAGTGAACATTTTTGAAAAAAATATGGAGACAAATATTGCGGTTTGAAATTAAAAGTTAAATGTACCACAAAATATTAAGAATCAAAACCAAAAGAAATCATCACTAAATCGTAAAATTTAATCGACCTGTCATTGCATCACATTTACTAGTATTTCAACCAATTCTTTACATAAAGATTAATTAATTGAAAGAAGTTATTTGGTCAATCGGACCACGAAATATGTTGGATTTAATAAGTAAAACGAAGTATATCTTCACTAAAGCTCTCCGTGGCCATTTCATTTGTCGGCGAGAATCGAATAGATTACACGATATTTGAAAAATGGCAAAAAGGAGGGAAAATTCAAAAGGTTGTAGGTTGAGATGGAAAGTTAATGTCCGAGTGGATCGAAGTTACGATAGCTCAAGTGGTAGAGCCACGGCGTATTGAGCCGAAGGTCGTGGGTTCGAATGCCGCTCGTGCACTGGCTTTTTTATTTCAACCAATACCTTACACTAAGATAATAAAGATTAATTAATTAAAAGAAGTTATTTGGTCAAACGGACCACGAAATACAATGGATTTACTAGTATGTTTATCTATACAACACCGCTGGAACATGGAGTTAATAAAAAAAATTTGTTTAACAATTTTATAAACAAATTAGCGTGACTTTTATCGTGTAAGCGATAATAAATCCGTTTACGGAACGCAAAAATGTGGATTCGTATAGAAATAAGAGTTCAAAGAAATTTGGATCGTTTTGCTATGCCACGTGGGGGCGGATAAAACAATTACTACGGTACATTTATTCTTAAAATTATCTTTCATACTGCCATATTGAGAAGAATTAACAGGACATAAAAATATCGTACCTCGTCTGGATTACTTTTTTCAAATTTCCAGTGTAGGTGTGAGCAATGTTGGAGAAAATAGGCACCAAAACATGATCATGTGACAGTGGTTTGCCAATTACCTATGTCTATTTTTTGTCGATATCGTGTACAAGAATGAGCATAGATACATTTTATGAAAAGGATATTCTATTAAAATAGATTTTAACTTTCAATAAAACCATAAAACAAACAAAACTATGTAAGTTTATCGACAAAATTTGCACGATACTTGTAAGAACAATGTACATTCGTAAAAGAAATATCGGTTTACTTTTTAATAAACAGGCATTTCGGCAAGCAGCATCGATTTCAAATTAAAAAAAAAAAAAAAAAAAAAAAAACTGATATCTTTACTTTCTTCCTTCCTTGTAACTATATGTTGCTTTTTCATACAATGATGCTGAATAATTTTAAAAAATGTAACACATAAAAGTAGTCATTCACACATTTGGGGTTCGACCATGTATTTGTATATAATTTATTTTAAATTTAATTAAATTAATTTATTTTTTTATTAGTACCTGTATTAATAAAACATACATCTCGTAATTTGAGGTTATATTTACATTATACACTGTATATCATGTCTTGAGGGGAGACGCCAACCATTGTTCGTCTCTCAGTTTTGTGCAAGGTTAGTCCTTGACGAGGAGGTCTCGAGGCCAACTCCGCTTTAATCGGCGGACAGGATTGTACTGATGAATTATGTTGGACATGGATTGGGCTTGTCGGTTGGGGTGAGTGGAGAGTTTGTCGTAGAGCTAAGTGAATTTGGACAGGATTAATTTATTCACAAAGGGTATTTTGAGGTCATTATGGATGGTGGCGTTGGAGACATGGTAAGGAGCGGTAAGGAGCGTTAACTATAATTCTAAGGACTTTGGATTGGAAGGATTGAATTAGTTGGATGTTGGTGGTTTAGCGGTGCCCCACAGTTCTAGTCAGTACGTCCAATTCGGTTGCAGTAGTGTTCTGTACAGTGTTTTTTTTTGCAATTCGTTTATTCAGTTCCTGTTTTTTTTTATTTGGATGTGTTGTTTCCATGTCAGTCGTCAGTCAAGAGTCAAGATAGAGCCCGAGGTATCGTACGCAGTCTGCTTTGGGAATAGGGATGGTGTTGAGGTTTATTGTGTAAGTTGTTTTGCTTTGCAGGGTAAATGTAATATGGGTGCACTTGTATATAGTTACAATATAAAAACATAAAAACGTAAATATACGTTAATTGCATTCATTATGCGTCGATCCATAATGAAATTTTAAAAATTAATTTTTTCCTAACGTTCTTTATTTTTATTTTTTATTTTATTTTATTTTTTTTAAGAGAGAGAGAGAGAGAGAGAGAGAGAGAGAGAGAGAGAGAGAGAGAAAGTGTCCACGAGTTGGAAAAAATAACGCAGTCCTTACTCCGAATTTTACAAATTTGTTTTACAAATAATAAAAGGAAGATTTTGGTGAATAATGTGAATATGAATATTTTTATTGCATTTTCTGAATGCTGATGCTGAATAGCTCTAAATTTAAAAAAAATCGAGGGTTCAACTTTTTAAATATACTTGTAGGTATCGTACGTTAACAGTATGGCAAAATTTCACAGAAGACAAACACTTTGAGCCCTGAAGATGATCTCAATAAAGATCGAAACGTTGGCCCGATAAAGAAAATGTTTTTCTTTACATCATTCCAGACCGCATCTCACGATGTCTGAATAATTATCGATTAACGGTCACTAATCACCACACAGTTAACAGTATCGTTCGCTTCCGTTACGATTTTCGCTATATAATTGCACATCAACATAAAAATACGTACCGAAACGGTAATTACATTCATTGAGTTTCGGTGTATACCACGATAAAATATTTTGGTTCTTTTTTTATGTAAAATAAGAGAAATGTTGGAGAGTTGGAGCAAAGAAGAAGGCTACGTAATTGGGGCGTCGGTGGCCGCAACGGTTTAAGCCAGGAACACACTTACTCGATGCTACGCCATGCGACGCTACCCGACGCAAATCTACCCGATGCTATGCCACGCTAACCTACCCGACGCTCTGCGATCCCCACTGCCCAGATTTTCGTCGGGTCGCATCCAATACAGTCGAAGACAAAAGAACCGGACACTCATATTTTTATACTTTGAAACAAGTATATAAACTGCATGTATTATTGTCGTTATATTAATTACAACATACTTATTTTCATATAAACCAAATTAACTGTGATTAAAAATTAATTAGTTTTTATTTAAAAAAATAATTTTAATGGTTTGGTAGAAAATTAATCAAAACACCGGAATACGATTTTTTGATATAATGAATTTTACTAACAATTTATTGTACTCGCTTCGGCGGTACATATACTAAAATTGGAACAATTTATTACACGGTTTTGCTCATAAAATTTAATTAACAATTTATTTCTTAGTTTTGCTCTTACAATTACACCATTTTGTAATGTCGGGTAGTATCAGAACAGGACACTCATATTTTTTGTAGTTTATTTCAAACTAAGTACATGTAATTTTTCGTTATATTAATTACAACATGTTATTTTAATGTAAACCAAATTAAACGAGATCAAAAATGCATAAGTTTTTAAAACATTGTTTTATTACGATGGTTAGGAGTAACTTTATTTAAAACAATTAAGTTACAAACAATTTATTAGATGGTTGTGCTCATAAATTTAACAAACAATTTATTACAAGGTTTTGCTCAAAATAGTGCATTAAGAACAAAAGATGCGTTGCGATTGTGATAGTGATTATTGTGATAAACGCTGTGGACTGTACGCGACTGTGTGTCGCATGTGCACACCCCACCAAAACGTTGCAAGGCCCCGACATACTTACAAATGGGCTTTTTTTTTCAAAACCACCGGGACCACGAGATTGATATGATCTCTGCTGTTGCGAACCCTCGTTAAAAAAATTAAAATTTAAAAATAATAATAATAATTAATGAAAGCTCCTGTTTATGGTTTTATGCAAGGAATAAACGAGTTAGATTCAAAAGTTGGTGCACATGGCTTCAAATTCGACAAAAAATAGTTCTAGCTGTAGGTACGCAATTGAATTTGAGGCATCTATGATTGGGAATCACTACATAACTGAAAAAAATGAAGACAAGAAACCCTTGGCGTACAAATTAACGCGATACCAAGGATTTTATTTTCACGTTATTCGTTCGTGCCGTATGTCAGACGAAAGCTCTACCGCTGCTAACGAGCGCATTAATGAACCAGGTCATCAGAATAACGTGGTGAATTCGGTTCAGAACACATGTTCTTCTTCGATGTATATCACACGCATGCGTTGTAGTAATAGCACTTCAGTCTATATAACGACTAAAAAAACAGATTAGTACGTAAGATTTTTAATATAAATACAAAAATAAACAGATGTTTGTAAACAAGAAGAAAATATAAGCACATCTAAGAGAAATCATGGAAATAAACAAACTAGGTATAAAATAGCACTTTAGTTTTTATCTTGGCATTTATAATATTTCTTATTCAAGCACCTTAAATTACAAAAAAAAAGGTGTTTCATTTTTTTAAATATCCAAATGTTCTCTTTAAACATTAAAAAAAATTGTCATTGATTTAGAAAACAACCGTTTTGTACAACAAACATTTCACTTTTGAGATGAAAACAGATCGAAATAAAGCTTGGCCGCTTCTAAGCGCAACATTTCGTAGGAAAAAATATAGAGAAATTGCCATTAGACAAGACTTTTTCGTGTACAAAAAGAAAAGATGTTTCTACGACGATGAGCAGGTCATTCATGCAGAAGGGAAGATGGATCTTTTACCAATGTTCTACAGGGTTGGGTTTCATCAAAACACTGAGCTCGGAGCAAGAGAGAATAGACAAAGATTTTCTCAGAATGCAGAACTTAATCTTGCAATGATCAAACGTGTTCGGCCGAGATTACTGGCATCTTTGATTTCACGTCTAAACATTGAATGTATGACAATGTTAACTATAAAGAATATTAAAAAATATTCAAATTTTAAGAATTAAATAACTGATTTTTACTGAGTAGTTTTACAACAAGAATATTAGCAAGAAAAATTAACTACCCATTTCATTGTTCCAAATTAGTATTTTAAAGTTTAAAACTTGTGGTGTTTAATTGCCTCTTTTTTGTGCCGACTTGTTGAAGAAAGGTTACATTTTTAAAAGTTTCCATAAAATAAACATAAAATACACAGGGTTTAGCATGCACGATATATTTTGAATTTCTATTAAAACCTACTGGTTAAACAAAATTGTTTGGAAAATTTTGGAAATGTGGAAGTTAGGCCCCACCCAAAAGAAATTTCTCCAATCGATGTTCTTCTTAATTTTTTTTTAAACCGTTTCCATTTTAAACTTTTTCCTGACCCATACTCAGCATTTCTTTCTTGCAATGTGCCGTAGCAAATTCTATTTTTAATCATTGGTCTTTGGATCGTTGAAGAGACTTTTTCGCTCTCATCCTCAGCATTTTTGTCTTGCGATGTGACGTTGCTAATTCTTTTTTAAAATCCTTTCTATTTTAAAAGTTTTTGAGACGTTTTCCTGTCTCGTACAACTAATTTTTTCATGCGAAGCACGCTTCAAATTCTTTTTAATAATTCCTTTGTATTATAACCGTTTTTGATATATTTTCCTCTCATCCTCAGCAGTGTTCTCATAAAAATGACGATGCAAAGTCTTATTAAAAATCTTATTTATTTCAATCGTTCTCGGCTCTTCTTTCTCTTTCATACTCATAATTTTCAGGCGGAATGATGTTGAAATTTTTGAAAAATACTATACATTTGAAATGTTTTTGCGACCTGTTCCATGTCTCATCCTCATATTCATTTTTCCACAGGGAGGATGTTTTTAAATTCTTCATATTTGAAACGTTTTGGGTATGTTTTCCTGTTTTATCCTCAGCATTTATTTCTCATGCTACGTGCAGTTGCAATATATTTTTCCAAAATCTTTTAATTTTTTGAACGTTTTTCAGACTTTGTTCTCTATCACGCTCTGCTTTTTCTCATTGCCTTGCATATTATTTTATGAAATATTTTATTATAGGAACGTTTACCAAAAGATTGAAAATGCAAAAAGACGGAAAATTCGAACGGTTGTAGGTTGCGATGGAGAGTTGGTTCCGAAAGAATCGAAGTCACAATAGCTCAAATGGTAGAGCAGCAGCGTATTTAGCCGAAGGTCGTGTGTTCGAAACCCGCTCGTGACACTCACTTTTTTATCTCAATCAAGACCTTACATAAAAAGAATAATTAATTGAAAAAAAAATTTACTACACTTAGTAGTTATCTTCAGTATTTGGTCTCGCAGTGTGAAGTTTCTATAAAACGACGTTTCTTTCTGAAAATTTAGAAATTTGTAACTTCTTCATTGCATTTTCTTGTTTCATCGCCGCCATTGTACTCGTTTAGGGAATGGAACAATAAAAATCATAAAAACATAATTTTTAAAAAAATGGTTAAACCTGCAACTTGATTTTTTTTATGGCACGTTAAAAATTTGGAATTAATATATTTTCAAGAATTTACATTGTTAATTAATAAAATAAATCATGTTTTGAACTTTTTTATAATCGTTTGAAGTTTTTCGATCAAATTCTTAATCCAAAAAGCTTTTGCCTCTTTTTAGTCAAACGATTTTTATAATTTTTAACTGAAATAAGCTAATTTACTAATTTAACTAAATTTAATCCCAACTCATTATGAATTCGCCGAAATTATTTTGTAATTTTTTCCTGACCTTTTACTACATTTAATATATCTTTTTCTAAAAAAAAACTCGATATTTCAATAAAGGTAATAAAATATTACCTTATTATTTAATATTTCGTTATTAATAGAATAATCAGAATTTTGGGAGCTTCGTAGTCGCAACGGTAGCGCTGACACAAGCGTCGCATCACTGCCAAGTTTCCCGAGTCAACCGGCCCTGAATTCGAACCCGGCTTAAAATTGGGCTTTTTTTCAAAATCACGGGCACAAAAGCTGAATTTTCTTATCAATCCAGTAAATATAACAGAAGACAATAAATTCTCCTTATGTACTCTTAGATCAATAAATTTACTATTGTGTGTACCTAACCTTTTCTCCCGGTTATGTATCGTGTCATGGATTTATTTATGGATGAGGAAGGTGTCGAGTGAAACACTAACATACCTGTCGAGTATGAATGTTAACAAAAATAACTCAATAATTTGCCTCATTTATTTGTTCCTTTGAATAATTTATAAATTTAATTAACACAAAATAATAAAAAATGCTCTTATTGTTTTCCGACCAATGTGTAACTTACTTGAATGCGATTCTGAACAATGTAGAGACAGTTGCCAACATCGCGAGAAACCGCTCGTCAGAGTTCAAACGTTTACAGTTTCATACCTGCCAGTTTAATGGCTTTCGAACACCACTTTGAATCATTACGTGTTAATTGTTTACAGAGTTAATTGACAATTATAATTTTAATTTTGTTTTCCCTCTAGGGAATAAAAACGTCGAAGTGTGGGTAGGCGAAACATTTTTAAACGGTTTCGTCGTTTTGATATCTTAAAATTTATTATTTAAGATTCTTTTTTTTAGTATTTATATTACTGGATATATAATTTTGTCATATTGATGAAATTATTATAGAAAATGTTTGGACAATTGTGAATAAATTATTATGTAACAGTAAGAAATCGTTATTCGGAGATCGTGAGATGCGGTCTGGTGTGTCGTAGGTTTTAGAAAAACATTTTCTTTATCGTGCCAACGTTATCCATATCTTCTCTCTTCCGATAACTTTAAAATAGCTTTCAAAAACTATAAAACAATTCACACACTATTTTCCAAAATTAAAGAACCCACACCGGTAACAAACAAATCTGACGTAATTTATAAAATCACTTGTTTAAATTGTTCGGCAACTTACATTGGTCTTACATCCCAATATCTGGATAAGAGAGTAAAGCAACATATCTATGATTGCAAAAACCCAAGCAAAATCCTACAACCACTATTTTAAACACCAACACAATTTCGACTTTAACACTCCAAAAATGTTACACACAAAACAACACAAACATAAACGTAACTTTTTAGAAATGGTTTACATCAACAGGGATAAACATAGCATCAATTACAGAACAGACACATGTAAATTCAGCCGCAGCTACGCCAATATCATTAATCAAATTCAGTATCAATAACATGCATATATCATCACCACATTACACAAAACATATGATATAATATATAAAACGATCTAACATTTCAAAAATCAAACATTTTTATATAGTCTAATTCTTCAACAATTTGGCTTTCCTGTCCCTAATTATCCCCGTCTATATAATCCTGAAAGTATAATCAGTCCGAACCATTACCTATTTTTTCCGATTATAAAAACTCCTCATATAAATATGTTTTTCTATCCCGACTTCCTTCCCCACCACTACAAAATCCAACGTATATATACATAAAACAGCACTGGCACCCTCAACACGAGACACAAGAATGACACATCTACACATTAAACAAACACTATGAGTGAGTAGAAATACATTGATTGAATATACAAAATATATTTTGCATTGCATAAATTCATTTTTTTCACATTCTACATGTATATGTTAAATTTAAAGTATGTTTGTAAATCCGAGGCCCTGAAGATGATCTCAATAAAGACCGAAACGTTGGCACGATAAAGAAAATGTTTTTCCGAAACCTACATCACACCAGACCGCATCTCACGATTTCCGAATAATCATCGACTAACGATCACTAATCACTACAAAAATCAAATTAATATTAATTTTTAATTAATTATACTTTTTTTCTCACGTCTTGATTGAGAAGAAAAAGCTTGTGCCACGAAACTGGCACTCTCAACACGACAGACAAGAATGACACATCTACCCGGAAAACAAACACTTTGAGTCAGTACAAATACTTTGAATGAATCTAAAATTTTCTATCATTATATAAGTTCATTATTTTTTAATTCTAAAATTTTCTATGATTATATATTCATTTTTTTAATTCTAAAATTTTCTAGCATTTAATAAATTCATTTTTTTCACATCCTACATGTTAAAATTTAAACATTGCTTGTAAATCCCAGGCCCTGAAGATGATCTCAATAAAGATCGAAACGTTGGCACGATAAAGAAAATGTTTTTTCTACAACCTACGTCACAACAGACCGCACCTCACGATCTCCGCGAATAATAATTGACTAACGGTCACTAAACACCACACAGTAAGAAATCAATTCAACCCTTGAATTTTAATAAATTGGGAAATTTTCCTTATGAAGGTATAACAATCGGTAGAACTATTATTTATTATTAAATGTTTAATGTGCGTTTAAAGAAAACAAATAAAATTCCAATAATTAACTAGGTAAATTCTTTTAAGAGTCCTTAAGTTCTGTGCCGAAGCTAGTAACAAATTACAATGTTTGGTAATTAATTGACTCACAATGGGTTGAAGAAGAGCCGACGATGAAAGCGTTGACGGTTAATTGAGTTTATATGCGGGGAAGTAAGAACAATCGCGCCAATCGGATTCTCGGCAAAAAGGGGTTGAAAAAAGTCGGAAGGCAATCAGAGGGTGTAGAAGAAACGAGAGGGGCTAATTTTTGACAGGACATTGTTAAAAGAAACATTATAAATGGCATAAAAAATACAATAAGCGTTGATGAAGATGGGGTTTACGATCACCCAATTAAAATTCGTTCAATTAGTACTGAACATAAGTAGTAATGAATTGTGGGAAAGTTAGCCTTTTGGAATTGGCTCTTACTGCCAATCGTGCCACTCAGCAAAAATTTATTTTATTGGCGTGCACTTCACCTCTGGGATTGTGTCACAATCAGAAAGTGTTTTGAAACTCTTTGGGAATCCGGTGGGAGACGAAGGCGAGAGTGGACACAATGGAAGATAATTCTCTACAATATTTCTCCAGTTGGAGTCGGAAAGGTGGTAGCTAACTCTCGAGACGAGGGAAGGGATGGTGTCCATTACTCTTGAAAAATGACGGTTTGTCGATTTCACTTCAACCGACGTAGAAATTATTGAAATTCCATAAACTTACTCCTGGCACCTTTTAAACTCAGTCACAAAAGAATTCTTTCTAAAAATTTCACCCTTTCTTATTTTACTTTATACAACGATCCGGATTCTTTTTACTTTATCCGAGGATTATTTTTTCCGGGAGGAGGAGAAAATAAGTCGACTCGCTTCAATTTAAACGTACAGAGAGGCCCGGACGACAGAATTCCTTTTGAATGACGGTCTGGAAAAAAGTTTGCCAACTGGTTACGTGAGATCAAAAATTCATTCCATTCCCATCGATTTTTTTTTTATCAAGTCGAGGATATTAAAAAAAAGTGAACTTTAAGAGAAATAAAATTCATCGGCATATTTTTATTATATGTTTTATGTTCGATACAACCAATTGAAATGAACTGATCCTATTTGAAAGTTTCAATGACATATAGGAGATTTTTAACAAATCTTGGCTTAACCAACGAAACTATAAAACACCTATTATCACGCTGCCTTGTGCTCAAAATTTGTGAATCAGCTTGAATTAGATATCTTATGAGTCGTCTCTGAGGTGGGAGAGATTAGTGATTACCTGACTCGTCTGCTTGGACGAGTCCTTTGAATTCATTCAGCGATTATTCAGGTACAGACGATTTGCATTTTATATCAATCTATGGCACGATTAACATCACAACGAGTAAATCAAACTTCACCTGTCAAATATGGTGTTCGAGACAAAAGGCTTGAAGTTTTGTATAAGATTATAAAAGGTTTTTGGGATTTTCTTATGTTACGAGATTAAAAGCCATATATAAACAGTATACACGATTAACCACATTATGCGGTATAAAAAAAATAAAATATATAAAAAAGTTTGATTCCAGAAAATCGACAAAAAAATTAAATTATTCTTCTGAACGTATTATCCAGGATAGCGTGCATTTATCGCTCAATTTTGATCTATTAACAAAATTTGAATGGAACAAAATTATATAAACAATATCATAACAAACCGTTACTGAAGTTGTGATAAAATTTCATTTAAGGTTGTCGCAACGGTTTAGGCGTTGACACAGCGCTCATCAATGTAAGGTAAAGGTCCCAGGTTCGAATCCAGCGTCCCTGCAGTCGAACCCGACGTACTTACAAACGGGCTTTTTTTCAAAAACGCCGGGACCCTGAGGGTTTATATGACATCTGCTGTTGCAAACCCTCGTAAAAAAAATTACAATATTTTCCAGAAATATATATTAATTTTTGGAATCTTTTCACACAATCAAGGAAAATCCAACTACAGCATCATTTTTGAGGGATGTAGCTTTTTTCCATTCTAACATCCATTTCAATATCAAAATAACATTTTTTTTTACTTTACAATTAACCTGCAACTTCGTTAATCTTTTTTAATTTCAAATTAATCCTTTTTAACTTAAAATTATACCATATAATTACAAATTAACTCTGTGAACCGAATTTAAAACAATTAGAAGATGGGTTAAAATAAAAGCCGAAATAAAATAACGTAANCAGGTAACCTTCTAAATATATCGGTTTTAGCAGCTCCCTCTTTCTTTGCTCTTCTCTTCGTGTCTTTCTCACGTTTTCTACTAATTTCTTTTATTGTTTTCAAGACAAGTTATGATGTTTTATGATTTAACAGTAACCGACTCTCTTTTTCGTTTATCGTCGTGGAGAAAATAACGCAAATATACATAAAACAGACAAAAGATAAAACATGATAGCTCGGTGAACATTCACTCTCCCAGATCGATATCGATATTCATGCATTAATCTTTTTTTTTTTTATGGCAACTTTTAATGTCATTAACGGCAATATTACGTACATAACTACAATTATACATTCATGTTGTTGCAAGAAATAGCAAGTAAAACTAGTATAAAATGTTATACACAAAACAACAGTTAGGAAACGGGCAGTGTGTTCATAATTTCGACGTTCTAACATCATTCACGCTAATAAATACATGCGTACATAGTGGAGTTTTACAAGCCATAGTTTTGTGCTTATTTACCATCTACGTGTTTTTCAAGCTTTAATAAAGGTTTAATTTGAAAATAAAATAGGGTTAGTTTGAAATTAAAAGGTTTTTTTTTTAATTTAGGTTAATTTAATTTTAAAATAGGGTTATTGAGGGTAAAAATGGGTTCATTTGAAATTTTAAAAAAAATAATTCGACGGAAAAAAAGCTATATTGCGTTTGCTAGTATACAAAACCAGAATCGACATAAAGAAAAATTTTAGTTTGTGTAAAATATAATAAAATTTTCTAACTAAATTTATTACCGTTCAACTTGAAAAATACTTTATTTATCGACAACTCTTACGAATAAGAGTATTAGTTTTAATTTGAAAAAATATTTTTGCACTTTGACGAATTATCGGTGGGATAGTTTTTTCTTAATCTGTCTCAGTTTAGAAGGATTATTTCTATTTTTTCGAGCACAGCGGTTTCTCAAGTATCTTTCACTATATTTCATAGTAATAGTTTCAAATTTGTTTGTAAAGGTTGGGAGACGTTGTGGGAATTCAGGCGGATTCTTTGACTAATGTTGCCAATAATTTTTTTTTTGAACAAAATATATTTATTGTATTTGAATTTATCTCAAAAATTTTTCTATTGAAAAAAAGCAAATGTAAATCGATAAATAATTCGAACAGTTTATATATTCATGTGGACTATATTTCCATTGTTTGAGAGTCAGCCATGATTTTGTTTTCGTTACCATTGTTCATTTCCCTTAAAAAATATTCCTGACTGGTACAAGGAATTGCATTTTTGTAATAAAAAAAAGTAATTCATTTTCAAAAAGGTCCCGACTTCTATGTTATCTTCTTCTGATAAAACAAAGATGGGCGCCGCCAGAGCCGGTCTCGGATAAAAAAAGCAAAAATGGCTGGAAAATCTCGTTATTTAGCATTGCGACTTAAAGGAAGTTGGTGATATTTCACAGGGTTTTCAAAGAACAGAGATAGAGCGAAGGGTCAGCGAGGTAAAGTGATTGAGGGGGAGAGAGAGAAAGAAAGAGAGAGAGAGAGAGAGAGAGAGAGAGAGAGAGAGAGAGAGAGAGAGAGATTTCATGGTGAGGAAGAGAGGCCAGTTAATTTGCCATTGTAATTACATTTGCTTGCTTAGAAGCGTGGAGAAACATGTTTGTCACGTTCCGTTGACATGTTTCAATATGAAAAATACTCTTTATTAAAAAGTATAAAAATTTGAAGCCCAAATGCATTATTTTTATAACTGATGTGCAAGTGTCAATCGTCATTACCTAAAATCGACTAGTGTATACCGAATTTTTGAAAGGCACTTTATCCCAGCACCTATGAAATAGACGGTGAAAAATAAAATTATTTTCATATGATAAACGGATAAAAAATATTTTTATAGAACTAGGGCATGCGTGAGTCAGCTTCAATAATCAAACGACAAATTGATCACAAACTCAATTTAAACTTTTCTTTTTTATTGTTCCCTAACATAGGATGCGTTCCTTGTGGTTATAACAATAGGACATCGAATTTGTCAGTTGAGCTCCGGATCGATGTGTAGGGGCAATATCCTTGAATAACTGTTAGCTATTTTTTAAATCACAGGAAGCAGGAAGGAGATAGAGGAATGGAGAAAGAGAAAGAGAGATAGATAGATAGATAGATAGATAGATAGATTAGATAGATAGATAGATAGATAGATAGATAGATAGATAGATAGATAGATTAGATAGATAGATAGATAGATAGATAGATAGATAGAGATANAGAGAGAGAGAGAGAGAGAGAGAGAGAGAGAGAGAGAGAGAGAGAGAGAGAGAGAGAGATATGTAGGACGAGTAGGACGACATATACGCCTTCCAATTACGGTTTAAAGATTTTCAAGTTGGGGCGTCGGTGGCCGCAACGGTAGGCGTTGACACGGCGCTCATCACTGTATAGTAGAGGTCCCGGGTTCGAATCTAGCAGCCCTGCGTTCAAAGCAGACATACTTACAAATGTTTTTTTTTTTTTAAACCACCGGCATCCCGAGGGTTGATACAACCTCTGATGTTGCGAAGAAATGAAAAAAGACTTTGATTGAAAAACAAAGTGAAATTTTTTTTTTTACAAAGGTGGGAGGATTCGTTTTAAAATTGCGATTTTCATAAAATTTCAAACCGTGCGATTTTTGAGAAACAAAATCGGAGTAATTTAGAAAGCAAATTTTAAATTTTTAGAGCAAAAAACAAATGTCAACTTTTTTCTTGCTGCTAAATTATTTTTGCCTATTTTCCTAGTTCGTTCGTTCACAAATTAGGTATTGTCGACGTTTGGTCTGATTCTTCCGTGTTTTTGGGAAGTAGGTTGAATTATATCTATGTACATAAAATTTATATTATTAGCTAGAAACAGTTGATATTCGTTTTTGGCCCAACAAAGAAATTCTTGAAAACAAATTTTAGAAAATATAAAACAAAAAATTAGCCTTCTAAATATACTTTAAAGATTTCTAAAACGATTATTTTGAAAATCAAAATAACAAAAGTGCATTTAGTTTATTCAGCGCTGAAAACGATCAATTTTTTCTTATTATAAAATTTTTCCACGTATTTTCCTACGTCCTTCAGTCACACATTAGATACCATACCTGCTTGTAAATTGTTTCGTTTTTTGTCTTTGAAAAGTAGGTTATTTATTTATAAATATTTTTTTTGTTACCAACAAGGATAATTTTTGAAGGCGACATTAAAACACACTTTTTTACATTCGGGTATTTTTGGAGTGCAGAAAACGAATTTCTTATTAAATTCAATAATTTTCGAGGGGTAAGTGGGTGACGTCTGGAGAGTAAAAATAAGTTATTAGCGAGAATGGAGTGGGTTCAACCCGGCCCGAGGTATATCGAGTACCTTGGGGTATTGAATGAGACCAGACTTTTATGTTTTTATCGAGTGTTGTGTTTGTGTGAATTTATTGGAATGAATTAATTTATTAGCGTGAAAAGAAGGGGTTGCTAATAAACCCGCTCCGAGGAATATCGAGTACTCTGGCGCGAGAGTTTGAGGTCTGAAGAGTAGAGTAAAAGTAAGATTAGCGAGATTGGTGTGGGTTCAACCCCGCCCGAGGAATATCGAGTACTCTGGGGTGAGAGTGTGATGTCTGGGGGGCAAAAGTAAGTTATTAGCGCGAATGGAGTGGGTTCGGCCCCGCCCCGGGGAATATCGAGTACTCTGGGGGAGTGAATGTGACCATACTTCTATGTTTCAATCGAGTGTTGTGTTTGTGGTAAGTTATTGTAATAAATGTAATTTATTAGCGTGAAAGGAAGGGGTTGCTTATATCCCCGCCCCGAGGAATATCGAGTACTCTGGGGGAGTGAATGTGACCAGACATCTATGTTTGTGGTGATGTATAGATATGTATTGTATGTTTTGTTTCTATTCTGTATTTGACAACCTGAGGTACAAACGAGAGACTAGCATTCTAGAATATGAACATAGTATATATTTGAAATCAGAGAGACGCTCAAATGGCTGCAGTTTCAAACAAAATATGCGCGAAAGAAAAGAAAAAGAAGGAAAACACACAGAGGGCCGGCGATGACCTCAGCTGTTTGTCGGCCCATAAACTTCCCACTTATATATAGTTGAGATAAAAAAGTCAGTGTCACGAGCTGGATTCGAACCTACGACCTTCGGCTATACTGCTCTACCACTTGAGCTATCGTGATTTCGATCCAATCGGACACTAACTTCCCCATCGTCGTGACACTGACTTTTTTATCTCAACTAAAAACCTTAATTAATTTAAAGATATTAATTGGTCCAGCGGACCACGAAAATTAGTGAATTTAATAAGTTAAATGAAATATATCTTCACTAAAGCTTTCTGTGGCCGTTTCATTTGTCGGCGAGAATCAAATAGATTACACGACATTTGAAAAATGGCAAAAAGGAGAGAAATTTGAAAAGGTGGGGTTGAGATATGAGGTTGGTGTCCGAGTGAATCGAAGTCACGATAGCTCAAGTGGTAGAGCAGCGACGTATCTAGCGGAAGGTCGTGTGTTCGAATCCCGCTCGTGACAATTACTTTTTTTATCTCAACTAAAAACCTTAATTAATTTGATGTATTGGATCTAATGTATTGGAACTAGAATTCGTAATTAATTTTTTTTAACAACCTTGCTGCCTCACTTGTTCTCAGAATAACTCTGTATAGTGTTTCAACATATAGCTCATATTTGTTCACACACTTTTCGTATTTTCCCATAGCAGGTTATTGGGTTTAATATTTTTTTATCTTAAAGTTTTTTCGATATAAAGAATAATATTTTACGTTTGCTAATTCAAAATCGGCCCAAGACATACAACCAATAATTATTACCATACAGGTGGTTTTAAATTCCGAACAGAAATGTCGTTACTAGTTACACAATAAACAATAATACAATTTTATTAAATTTTGCACAAATGTACTCCTTCTGTCCTGATCATAATAGGGGCAAAGCACATATTTATGTAGTTATAATGCAAGTGTTTTCCGTTTGTTGATTGAAGACCTCCTTACGTATAGTTGATAATATTCGCTTAATTTGAAGCAATTGAATATATTAATTTTTTATGAATTTATTTAGCAATGTCAGAAACGAATCCAGGCCATTGTAATATAAACACCTATCTGGTATTTGACCAATATTCCTATGTAGCTAACCCGATTATAATTTCCTATGAATAAAAAGAAAAAAATATCTGTGAATATTCATTGATCTTTTTTTTTGTTAAAACCAAAATAAATAATGCGCTTGAATTTTAACTGAAGGCGAGAGAGTAAAAAAGTGGATTTTTTCGTTTCTGATTTTTGTCGGCTTATTTCATTTAGCGTATGAATGATTGATCGTCAATCTTTATTTTTCTGTATGAAATTGTGTGTTTTTGCAGAAGAATTAGTTTAAAATTACGTAGCTTTATCGGATTTGCCATCCATATTGGTGAAGATATCAAACGGCCTAATTGATTCGAATTTGAATTGATTGTCAAATTATTCTAAACGGTGTTTAATTTGATTATATATTGTGAGTAGGATCAGTAGAGCTTATTGTGTGACGACAACCTTTTGTAAAGAGTTATTTACGTTTGTGTAACTTTATGTGAGAATTTTATTTTTAATGGTGATTTGGTGGTTGAACTCATGTTTTACCCTACTGTTTATTTCTTCCGTCTATTCTCTTGTTTAAGTTTCATTTATTGATTATTCTTTCTATTTTTGTTCATAATTATTTTTTAAAATATTTACTTTTTTATCCGAATAGATCCTTGTAAAATTTAATGTGTACTTTCTTCTCAGACGTCGTAGGGGTGCGTTTTCCGGGTGAATATGGGGCGGAAGCGCTTTATTTCGACGTCTGGAGGGTGCGGTTGCATTAGGGACGTCGATGGCATGAAACGTAATGTCATTCGTATCGTGACGCCTCCCATTTAAGTGCAATTACAGGACGATAACGCCTTCGTCCTTAATAGCTGTTAGCTAACCACCCCGTTCAAAACTGCAATCTTTTCCATTCCGAACGATTCGTTGTTTCGCCCACCGCGTCACGGTATTCGTCATGGCACGGGACAACATTTTTCTACTTTTCCCGGCGTAAAATTGTCCGTAAACGGGAGAATCAAACGGCCGGGAGCCGAGGTATTAGAGGGCAGATATTCCTTTTTTTCACTCCATTTGATCATCCGAACAAAACGGAAGGTAATAAATTCGAGAATCGGAACCGTCCAACTGTATCTAAATACGGCCTACATTGCCCTCGTTAGTTCTGTATCATTTGTATCTGCACCACATATGTATCCGTTCTATTTATACTCTCGCCTTTTCCAATAATTACATAATTCTTCGATCCAAACCAACTGCTTTTATTACTGTCACGCTGCCTTTGACAATCTATATTTGACTAACGTATGACAAGTAAAGATATACCTTTTACTTTATTTGGCAAAAAAATTGTCTTGTGTGAATTTATAGTTTATAAAAAATATAAATTGAACGAAATGACATTACTATAAAATTACGAATTAATCAAAAAGTTCAGGGAATTGCCTTTTGAACGATCTAAATATCTGGATTTCGAGCTTTTAGCTCATCATCAGCCTGAAGGAGTTCTACAACCACGTCTCTCGACATGAATTGCAAAAATGAACCCGCCGATACCCCCACCAACTCGACGTTCCAATGAGAAGCTGGTTTTTAATGCCGCTCAATTTTGAACGTGGAAAAGCGGGAATTATAACACAAGTAAATATTATATTACTAAATACTGTAAGGAAATAATTACAAATTAGTGATTAAAGATAAAAGATAAAAATTAAATTAGAATAATACCTAATAATAGATTAGTAAATTATGATAAAATTATTAACAGTTAAATTAATATTAAGTTAATTATTTGGAAATTAATCAATTCAATTGTTATTAATTTTATCATAATTTACTACATAATGCACAAACAAATGACACCCTTCAATTCGTGCCGGCATACCTACCTTGTATCCTAACGTCTAACAGCCAACAACTTTATAGGATATGGGATATATCTATTGTGAATGAGAGTATAACGACAGGTAAGAAACTTTAAGAAGCAACTTATAATTCCTGCTGTTTGCACGTTCAAAATTGAGCGGCTTTAAAAACCAGCTTCTCATTGGAACGTCGCGTTGGCGGTGGATCGACAGGTTCAATCACACAATTCATGTCGAGAGACAGATGGTTAACTTCTTAAACCTGATGATGAGCTAAAAGCTCGAAATCCGGATCGTTGAAAAACAACTTACTATGAGTAGGAACTATCTTTTTAAAAAGGATTGAACACCGCACTCATTCCACCATTCATCATTCTACTAAATATGTGGGGTTTTGGGTCATTTTTTAATTTAATTAGTAGTGGAACAAGGCAGTTATGGCTTATACAAATTGTCATAGCAATAAAATTATATATTAGTACTGGATTAACTGGAGGCATTTTTTGTCTACGATTTCAGATTTTACACTTAAAAATTATAACTTTTCTGGTTTTTATCCAATTTGGACGATATGACAAGCATTGGAAAGTGGCTTTTCTCTTCTTTGAGTGGATTTCAACGATGGTTTGATTTTTTGGTGATAAAATTGAGGATGAAATGAATTCTCAACAATTCATGAGACGTTTTCATTTATTCTATATTTTTTTCTAAATTTTATATATTTATAAATAAAAAAAACTATTTTTTTTATATTTTTCATTTATTCCAAGTCTACATTGTTTAAAAACAGCTACTCTCGATTTGACCCATTGATGACGACGGCAA
Source organism: Cimex lectularius (assembly GCF_000648675.2). Lineage (NCBI taxonomy): Eukaryota > Metazoa > Arthropoda > Insecta > Hemiptera > Cimicidae > Cimex > Cimex lectularius. Next base: position 495,140 of record NW_019394228.1, read on the forward strand.
GAGAAAATATTTTTTCTGTTTATTGTTAAAATTTATTATTTATATTGTAGATTGTTGAACGTATACTGCAGAATGGAAATTTATTTATTAACAAAACGTTTTCGACATGAGTCGTCATCAGTGTTAATTACATTTGTGGACTTCCTAACAATTTGTGGATATTATGTATACATTGTTGGAATGTCCACTGGATAGACAAATGTAATTAAGAGAGAGACCTCATGTCAGATCGTGAATTTGGCTGTAGGTTGTGTGGCTGGTTTTGGACTGTGTTTATTTAGTGTACAGTGAAGCCTCTTTCTAAGGTACAGTCAAGGTTTAAACAAATTTTTCTGTAAATAATGTATATATACTTCTGGGCTAGATTAGCAGGAATAATTTTATCTACAATATCCGGTTTAATTTATACGATAGCACAACTTTTATAAAGTTGTATTTCTGTTCTTTGAGCAGAAGATGTAAATTTATTGGCTTTTATACATTTTCGTTTTTACAATTAATTTTACAAAAGGCAATGGACAATAGTCCATCTGCCAGGTTGGTGGTTTTCCATCAAATAATTGTACATAGTAAATAAAAACAGAAGAAAATGATACATGATATATACTATATACAATTTGTAGATATACATCATTTTTAACGAACAAGCAAAATTGTGCCATTTTTCACATATATAATATGTTATTTCATCAAAATAAATAAATTATTAATAATAATTTATCTTATGTTTGAATTTTCTTAACAATCCTCTAACAACAAATAAATAAGCAAATAGGAGTATTATAAACAAGGAAGTAATTTTTTCATTTAAACATTTTTTTGAACAATTTACTAACAACAATAACAAATCATAATATCATATATAAAATATAGTGAGGGGGACTCTCAACACGCCGCACATGAATTTCACAATTACATAGAAAACAAACACTTTGAGCACTGAAGATGATCTCATTAAAGATCGAAACGTTGCTCCGATAAAGAAAAGGTTTTTCTAAAACCTACATCACTCCAGAACGCATCTCACGATCTTTATTATGTAATTTGACCACGTACAGCTTAAGCCACTATCTGAATGAATTTCAAGTTGTTTTCTGATATAGTTACTCCACAATAAGCCACCTTTTCAAATTATTGAACACCATTAACCTGAAATTGTTTGGTAAAAGAGAGAACTCATTTCACCTTAGCATTTCATGCCTCAGATAGGCGCTCCGTGTTTTTAATTTGGCAATAATTTTCAAATTGCATTTTTAACATCAAATTAACCTTTTTAAAAATTTAATATAACCTTTTTAACTTCTAATTAACAGTTTTTACATCTTTACAATTCCAAATTAACATTTTTAACTAGGAAGTATTTGTTTTTAATTTTAAATTAATCTCTCTTCAAAGCATTAAAAAATAGTAGATAGTAGATAGCGCTCTCTCACAGCTGTCGTACAGTTCATGTAAGTTTTACAATTCAATTTTTCTATCTATTTGTGTATCCCATTCTTATATTATCGTTGATTATTTCTTTGCGTTTAATATTAGGGACCATCAAAAAGGATTTAAAAGTAATTCGAAGCGATAAAAATTCATGACTTCCCACATTCACCAATTTCATCGGCAATTGAACAGTTTCTGGCAATAAAAACATGATCGCTATAATTCGAAGTATGTTAGAATAAGATTGGGATGGTCAAACCTTAGATCAAGAAGTCTTTAGATAAGATATGCCAAGGAATAACAATGAAGGACTAGAGGATTGGAAAAATGTCCTTTTCGCCGATTAAAAAACGCTCTTTAAGTAAAAGTAAAGATATTCCTTCTTACATGAGGGCTTACGTCCAACTACCCCTTGGGTGTCGCTGACGAAGGTACAGCCCACATTACAATACTTTTTCCATATACGGTAAATTAAAAAACCTATGAGCTACGCCGTGATACTAACTCTGGAATACGAGTCGGAGTGACAAATACGAGTCGGAAACCCTAATCACTCGGCCACCACGGACCCCTTCAAAGGCTTTTGCCGTAAAATGGCCGTGAAAAGTCTGGAGAAGACTTGATGATTGGCACAGTCAGTGTGTTACATAGATATAGTGACATTTGGACTAGGGTCTATGATCATCTTCATCATATTTCAATCAAATCATTCCCTTTACCACTGAATCCAGTTCAATTCCTGACTCTGAATTTGATTATAACTATTCCCACTTAAAACACGTAATGAAATCAATCTGGCATCTCGAGAACCTTCCTGGAGAATCTGGGACCTATGTGAAAACAATAAAAGAAAAATATATTACTGGGTTATATATGTTAATTTGGTATGCTCCGAAACTGTCCCAAGGCGTTTACCTTTTTTTAACTGTTAACCATGTATGACAATAAAAGTCGCCGACGACGAACCTGCTTTCCTTTGTTATTTTCCTCTATTTTCCAAGCCGACAATCCGCTTTCCATCCAGCCTATTTAGAAAAGACTGTTTATAAAAAAACAAGAAAGAACAAAAAGTAAGTGGTATGCATTTTTTAAAAATAACGTTTCCAATCTGTACATATCATGATGCATATTACAAAAATTTGGTATATGGTTTTTCTTCTAGATACTAAACTGGCACTATGAGCCAGTACTCATCCTGGAGATCACAGATGAATAACTAGCCAACTCTGACAATATGAGAGATTAACCACTAGGAACCACCATCGTCTACCTGGCTGGTTCTCAAGGTTTAGATTTGGCTAGGGCAAATCAAGAATCTTCGGTATGGAAAAAGTAATTTGAGGTTTTTCTTCATAATGTGTGGGTCTTATTAAGGAGCTTTCGCAATATTTCTAGCTTGGATGTGGGATGGCGTGGCTCTCTGGCTTGCAGCTAATCCTTTTGATGGTACAAACCTTAAAGTATCTGTAGTTATCCAAGCCCTATGGTAAGTTGGCTCTCTTACGTCTTGTCTTTGGTTTACCACGTCAGTTTGCTATATCGGTATAGTCCCTATGTCACGTCAATAATTTTTTCTAGTAATAATACTGTTTCCTCATTCATATACTGTGCCTTTTGCACTGGTCTTTGATGCTCTTGCTCTTGGATGTTTGAGGTTGACCGGATTTCTTATTAGAAGACATAATTGATGGTGTAGGATGTACAGGATAGTCAGTAGTACACAGGATGCAACCAATAATGCACCCTTGTGAGACGCCGGCTTATATTGGTCTGATAACTCACTTAAAAACAGTGGTAAGTTAAACAAGATACCAGGACGAGGTAAAGGGTAGGAAAGAATTAATTTTAAAGGTACAGAATCCTTAATAGATCGGGGAACGATAGGTTAGTCAAATTTAAAAGTACGGTATTTATCATTTTAAACGTTTTTCAATCAATAAGTGTAAAATAGCCTAATTAAGTCTAATCATTTATAGGAATAATAATCCGACTTACATTTGAAGTTAATGCTTGAGGATAGGTTCATATGCAGTCTTTAAGTTTGTCCAATCCAGCTTGATTTATGCGTTCTGTAAAGTTTAAAACCCGATTTCATTTTTTTACTGTTTTTTTTCACACAAGCTCTATCAAATCGGTAGACTACTTCATCATGAATAATTCAAGATTCTACGAAGTAGAGTAGGCGGATGTTGTTCATTTGGATATTTTCCAAGTAAAAGAGGAACAGCAAAACACCATCGAAAGCCAGGATTTGTTCGATTTATTTGGTGACAGCAAGTATTGATGATCGAGTGAGATATTACACTCCTTTATCATTGTTCTTAACAATCCTGCATCTCGGACAATCTTTGAAGCGATAATCCTTGATGTCAGAACATCATTGAAGTTCTGATTTCATATTAATGTACTAAAGTGTAACAATTTAGGAAAAATGAATTTCGCGGGTTTCTAATCTAATGGTTCTAACCACTTTTCCCATTACATAGCTACAATTTACAATAAAAAAACTACCACATCATATAAGTAAATTCTTTATATTGAAAAGAATAAATGGTTGACAGTGTGTATCTTTTGGTAATTTTCGTTCGTCATATCATTCATTTAGAAAATACATAATATTTGACAGTTTCACCTAGTGATGAAATATTGTGTATCCAAAGCTTAATTTTTATCGTTTTTCTGTGCATTTAATTGAGCTTTTGAGCTTGAGTTCTGAATTTTGCTTATAGATTTGCGAAAAAATTGTTAATCAGTAAATCAATCTCTCTATCCCTCTGTTTCCCTCTTTTTTTCACTTTTACACCCAATTTCTTTTTTGCACCCACTAAATTGGTAACTCTTACCTTCTTTTACTAACTCCATCTCTCTCTATCCCCCTTTATCATTCCCTCTCTCTCTCTTTCTCTTTCTCCCACACACCCTTTCTCGTTTATACTTCATGTGTCGCTTTCACTCACTCACTCTCTTACTCCCCCTCCTCCCGCGATATCTGTCCTTGTAACCCTCTCTCTATTTTCTATCTCCTTTGTCCTATCTATGTCTCTAATACTATCGCTTCTTTAAATTACACTTACTCCCACACACTCTTCCTTTCTTATAATTTCTTTTTTTTCTGTCTTACTCTCTTTATTCCTCTATTTGTCTTTCTGGCTCTTTCTCACTCTCTCTCTCTCTCTTTCTCTCTCTCTCTCGCTCGCTCTCCCTCTCCCTCTCCTTCTCACTCTCCCTCTCCCTCTCCATCTCCATCTCCATCTCCCTCTCCATCTCCCTCTCCCTCATCATCAACCCTCTCTCTCACCCCTTTCCTCTCCCCTTCCCCCTCTCCTTCATTCCTTCTCTTTCATCATTTCCCCCCTCTTATTCTCGATCACTCTCTCTCTCTCTCTCTCTCTCTCTCTCTCTTTTTTTTTTCTCTCACTTTTTTTCTTTACTACACATTTATTCTTCTATTTTTTCTTTGTCTCTGTCTCATAAAAAAATTTAGAAAAACAAATTAAATTGTTTAAATTAAATCCTTCGCCAGGTCTATATTGAAATATTGATATTTTTGTCAATTTCTTAACCAGTTTTTTAAATTGTAACCTACATTTTCATTCTTATATTTATCAAATCCATTTGAGGTATGAAAAGTCGATATAATTATTTGAAAATCAATTCAGTAAAACTATAGATATTGCATAAATAATACGTTAAATCAGATGTTAAAAAAAATTCCCCGATGTTTTTAAGCAAAAGTTAATTTTTTTTAAACTTTTCTGTTTGTTTGAATGCAATGATATAATTTTTTGTGTAATTTTAAAAATATTCTTTTGGCTAAAGTCTTTTCCCAATAATTGTGCATACGTTTTGAAAATACGACGATAAGATACGAAATCTACAAATTAACAAATTACGTTTAATTATATAAATGTGATGTATTCTTTCTTTTTTTCCCAATTTGGTATTACAAAAAATGTTAATATATTCATTAATTATTGAAATAGGTACTTTTCTAACGGGAAATAAACGTAACGTCAATGAGAAATAATTAAGGTTTGAGGATTTATTGAATAAAACATAAAAATACACTCAAAAAATTTAAGCCAAATCTAATTTTGGCCAAATAAAAGGTCTGAAACGACTCGGATGGTATTGAACCGTAACGGACGGTTTGAAAAGAGGGAAAACGGGAGTTTGAACGATTTGCTCTCGTGTGATCCTGCGTGAATGGCCCCGGAACGGCTTTTATTTCGTTATTTACCGTCTTTGACTCATTTGGGGTGAGGTTTCGTGAACTGTGATGACATTCTGCCGGGCGCTCCTTGAAATTCAGACGGCGTAATCTGGATTGGACGACGAGGGTTCCCGCGCTCCATCTGGATCCGATCTTCTTACCCCTCCGGACAGGAAGCCTTCGCAACATTTCAGTTTAGATTGGACCTTGTTTAATAAATTTGACCCGTTTTCGTTATTGTTTTTTCTTTTTGTTTCACTGGAATTGCCAAAAGTAACAAATAAAAACACTAAAATTGAATAGTGTAGTGAATGAATAGTGTTGTATGAGATTGTATATTACATAAATAAGCCGATGCAAATTAATTAAAAAAGAATTCGAACATGTATAAATTTAGAATTAAAAATAAATATTTTTTTAATTTTAGATTTTTTTAACAACCACAAATTTGATCAATGTCTAAATAAAATTGTAGGCTAGCTATTGAGAAACAGTTAAATTTTGAAACTTGTTAAAAAGTGTTAGCATTGTAATTTTCACAAATAGAGCTTATGCTATAAAACATAAACATTATTTATTATTAAATTCACAATTTTTCGTGGTCCGCTTGACCAATTAATATCATTCAATTAATTAAGTTTTGTAGTTGAGATAAAAATGTCATTGTCACGAGAGGGATTCGAACCTACGACCTTCGGCTAAATACGCCGCTACTCTACCACTTGAGTTATCGTGACTTCGATCTACTCGGGCACTAACTTCCCATCTCAACCCCACCTTTTTGAATTTTCTCTCCTTTTTGCCATTTTTAAAATTAAATATCATCATTTCGGATCAAAGAAATTTTCCCAGATTTACAACGCCCCCTACCCTGTCACACTCATATAAAAACAGCGCAATACAAAAACATTTTTCACAACACTAAAATTCACACAACACCAATACGACACCACAAGAAAAAACCACACTTTATGAGCGTATGTAATACTTGGTTCAAAATTGATAGTCCATCTTAAATTGTATTTTTTTCAATCAATATATGTTTTGTAATTTACCCAGGCCCTGAAGATGACCTGAATAAAGGCCGAAACGTCGGTAAAAAAAATAAAAAACCTCATAACTTGACCGCTCCTTACGACTTCAACAAAATATCATCATTATTTTTGACATGCTTTAAAGCAGAATAATACACTGAAATGTAGATAAGGTTAAAAATAAGTAGTTGGTTGTTCAAATATGTCCTTCTTTATAATTCTTTGTTGGCAACTTTTAGTTTTCTGAGATTATAGTACGAAATAAAATATAAACTGTAATACAGTAGACTCTCGTACAACGCGACAATTATCACACGATTTTATGCAAGTTCATGCATATCTCTAAATTGTAACAGTTATCGTATAATACTATTGAAATGTGTTGCAGTGTAAAATATTATTTCATTGCACAATATGTGAAAATGTCAAATTCTTGTTTTGCGATATACGGGACTGTTTATCGTGCTGTACTAATCGCAATTTTGTCGCACGAATTCTGTAGGTTTCACGGCAGAGAGATGAGATACACATATTTAGATCGTAAGCGATATACGATAATTGTCGCTGCAAGATATCCAACTCTCAGGCCTATAAAGCTGGGCGCACACTAGGTCGGTGGCGCAACGCGGAACCGACCCCCAAGAAGAATACATTAAAATGAATGTAACCCCGCACACTAGACCCGTTGGGCGGCGCGGAGCCGGAGGAAGTTGCCAGACTTCTGGAACCCTGCTCCGCGTCGCGCCGCGCTACCGGCCTAGTGTGCGCCGGGGCGGTCGGAAAGCGTTGAGTTCGGGTATATTCGGCTGCTCTCGGACGAAAGATTTGTAAAAACGAAGCCAACGATTGTGACGTAGGGACTCCTGGAAATGCAAAATCAACACTAAACCGCACCGCTAGTCAAATAGAGGGGGAAAATTCGACCAACGCGGCCGAGAGCGGTTCCTACATAGTGTGCGTACCTTCACAATTCCGCGCCGCGCCGCCCCACCGACCTAGTGTGCACCCAGTTAAAAAAAGTGAAGGAACGACAAAATTAGTTCACACGTGTATGATGCTGGTCTTCAGTGTTGTACGATATGGCGATGTGCAAATTCAAAGAGTGAGGGAATTGGCGTTGTGATTGTCTGGCTGGCTGACGTCTTGTTGCTTCGGTATGAACCTCACTTATCTTAGGATAAAAATCGTGTATCTGATACTGCTGCGATAAATATCTTAGGGTTCAGGTGTGAACCCGGCCTTACCGGAGCGCGTTAATATAGTTGTTTTTATGTTAGTGAGACGAAATTATAAATTCGATTTGTTTTCTTGTTTCTACTTCAGTAGCAGAAACGTTCGATATTCTGCGCTAATAGTTTAAAAATTTACCAACAAAAAATTCAAAATTTCATGTGACAGAACATTGTAAAAGAGAGTGTTTTTTGTCTTTTTTTGGTTTGAGAACAGAACGTGCAATTCTTCATTAAATTAACGAATACACCCATTTAAAGTCCGACGCGTTAATCAAACTGTACAAGGTTGGGATGATTTATTTTGTCGAGGTTTATTGTCAATAAGGGAACAAAGGCAGGTTGCGGGCGCGATGTCGATCTCGTAACCTCAGATTAATAATCAAATCGAAATCTCGCGTTCTATGTCTGCTCCAGTATAAAACACAATCCAATTAATATTCCCTTTTTGACAATTCTTCATTAATTACAATGACACCGATCTAGATGTCAAAAACAAAACTGAATTCGAAAACAGGACTTTTCAACATTGTTTAGTATATATTTGAAGCTGTAAATTTTGCAGGGACTTGTGATTATAACAAATTTCCTTGTTTAAGGTCAATCCATCCTCCACAGGGAATATCCAATGGCTTTATATTATAAACAAAAAAGGGGTTAGGAATTACGACAAACGATTGAATCGCATCAAAATCGAATTGCAATTAAACGCTAAAATAAATACAAAATCAAAAATAAATGGAGTAATTACATAATTTGAGATCAATGAGAGTAAAATAACATTAATTTTCTTTCGCCAAAAAGTGGTACAAAGTGGTATGTCAAGGAAACATTTAATGGAAAATCCAAGTTTCGCCCCATGACAAATGGCCGGTATTCATAAAAAAGAAAAGGATGTAACCTTTCAGCTTGTCCTTCTACACCCGGTGTTATTGTTATTTCAACAATCAGAATCTTTAAGGAAAAAGTTCATACTCTTTTAAATATGAAATAAATAAATAGATGTAATAAATAATAGATAAATTCATTACAAAAAAATGAGCGCAGAAGATCACGGATTTTCGGCGGAAAAAATACGAGAAAAAGGACCTCAACCGTTTGTTATGGTATGACGGTATTAATTCCAAAACAAGCCCTGAGGATTCGATCGCCCTTTGCATGTGACGAAACTTGAGCCGCCGGTTCAATCAGGAAAACTGAAATGCTTAGAACTAATCCGATTTTAAACAATGTTATGCATCCGAAGATTTTTTGTTTTATTTTTGGTAAATTTGTTTTGGATTTGTCTACGTGTACCTTGCTTTTGATTCATAAAAAATTAAACTAAATAAAAACTAACGTCATATTTCTTCCTTTTCCTCTCTCCTCCTCTCACAACCTCTCTCTCCCCCCTCGCTCCCTCTCTCTCTCTCTCTCTCTCTCTCTCTCTCTCTCTCTCTCTCTCTCTCTTTCAGAAAGAGAGAGAGAGAGAGAGAATGAGAGAGGCAGGAGTGGTGAAGAGGGAAAAGAAAAATACCCTTCGTGTTGGTCCCATGAGTCTAATCCAAGATCAGATTTGAGAATTTGAGAAGAGTGCTCCGCGTCAACTCAGTTTATTCAATATTTATTAGAATAAACGATGCGAGGTTATCCGACACACGGCGTGCAGAAAAAAGTTGATCGAGTTATCCACCTATTTGAGGGTGCGATTTCTTGGCTCCATATAAAGAGCGCAATATACAAAAAAATAGGAATGCCACGCGATACGAGAATTGTGCTTGAGCACGGCAGCGAGTAGTTGGGTCCCTGTTGTCTTCTTGGAGAAACGAGGTTTATTATATATAGTGTGGATTGTTGCGTATACCTAGTTTGCGTTGTAAGTGCATGTACTTATTAGCGTGACTGGGGGATGAGAGAGGGTCGACGGCTGAAGATCGAGTACCCCATCGACCCTCAATTAGGTTAAATGTGGAATATGTGTAAAAGTTGATGGAGGAATATCGAGTACTCCATCACCCTGATTGAATGAGTGGTATGTAAATAGGATTTTTTTAAGAATGTACGTTAAGAATGACGAATGAACGTCAGTACGAATCGGTTTGGAACAGCATGTGTTGGGTACTGAATTGACCTAGCTGGTAACAACACCGGGAGCCCAAGGTCGGTGGCTGAACGGATAAAACCGAAGTCTGACCCCGGGTGTTCACGGAGTGGGTGATTCTCGCATCTGCTGACATTTTACTGTAAATAGCAAAAGCTGGAATTGCCGGTGGACTGCGTGAAGGCAATAGGCCAAACTCGGCACATTTTGCATACATGTACGTAAAAGTGCGGATTTGCGCATAAATAAATCCAAAATCCTAAGCGTATTTAGCGTTTATTCCGGGTATTTAATATATAGTTATAAGTTTGATGAAATGAAACTTGTTTTTAAAAACTTTATATTTTATTAAACTTTACAATAAAAATTACAAAAATTATTATGACAAGTATGTGAACAGGATGGATAAACTCTGACTGAGAAAGGGGGGAGAGGGGCTATATAGCCTCTGTTGAGTTCCTCAATCTATGGGATCTTTTAATGATAAACCAGCCACCATTCCGGATGTAACTCTTATACCCTTAGTTCGGGAATTTCGCGGGAATTTGGCGAGTTTCTCCACGGGTGGCCCCTTGGAGTTCGTTGTCATCTTGTCCACGGTGGTGATTATAATCATTGCGATGATCAAAATTATGATTATTGCCAGATTACTGGAAGGCATCGAAGTTAAGAAAATGTTGTTTTTACGATCTACGATGTCGTTGGATGGCGTGAGTTCCTGAAGGTGTACTTTGACATTTGACATATGGGTCTCATGGAAATCCAAATCAACGTTTGCCAAGACATTTGGTTGGCGAGAAGATATAAATTCGTGCTTTAGTTGTTTCCCTCGGATATTATTTTGCTGTTATTGGATTGATCAGTAAGACTCTTTACTAGTTTATCCTTGTTGATGACTGGTCGATAATTAGTAAACGTTCTCCTGTAGGGAAGGTTGCCAGATATTGGTTGAGTTGTGGTATCCATTCCAAATGGTTGGCAGAGATGTCCAGCGTTTTGTTGCTGCAAAGTTCTGTAGTGCCATTTTCTAATAGGTTTAATTCACACTGAACGTTTTTGTAGGTTATTAAATCGGGAGAGGAAAAGTGTACGTATGCGATTTTTCGTGTGCACGTATTCTTCAGTGTGATTATTTGAGATTTTACAAGACCAGATTGTGGTCTGAGTAGGTGTTTAGCATTTGGAAGTATAGTTACAAAATGTTCTCTGTATTTGGCAGCTACGGAGTACATTTCATATAATCGGAAGCTTACATCTTGGACAATGGATAATTCTAACAAATATACAATTTCGGTGAGCATAAGCATACCATTGACATTCATGATTTATTCATAGTTTATTATGTTTTCTGGTTAACTTTGAAACGTAATCTATCCCCGTAGTAAGTCGAAGTTGTATTTAGTTAACAGAATAATTCGGCTGGGGAAATTATGCTGGGGTGTAATGTTTTTGATTTACAAAATGCGATAGAATTTTCTATATCCTGTAATATGTTTAATATAAAGTGTTATAGGATTCGTATGTGATTTAAGGTATTATGATGTCTACTTAAATCCATGTGGTGGTTAATGTTTCGTTTAGTTTTAATAGATTCTTAGCAATCTCGTGATCATTCTGGTTTATAGTGTGTAGTGTTTTGTTGTATTCTTTTACGCTTTCTGCGTTTAGTGAGTATTGAGCATTTATTTGCGATTGTTTTGTTGTTGTGAATCTAAATGTTTAATGATTTTGATTCCATCTTTCTTTATCGTTGTTATCTAGGTTACCGGTTATGAATTTAATTACTAGTTCAAGGCTATTTACATTTCCTCTCATAAATCTATCTTTATTGATATCCCCTTGAAGGTTGAACATTTCTATTTTATTTCCTATAATTTCTCTATTGTGGTTGATTATTTTACAGTTGCTAGTTAGATTGGCTCCATTGATTAAAATAATAGTCTCGTTTGTTCTTTTTTTCTGTTGGTATAATAGTATATAATTTTCGTCAAGGACGAAGGTTAGTTGGTTCAGAAAGTAGTTTAATTTTAAAGAAATGCATTAAAACGTGCTGGGACGTCTGTATCTTTGCAATGCCTAGGTCTATAGGGATGAGCTCTGGGCCTGTCATGATGTCTTTTTTTATTGCTCCAGAGGTGAGTGCTAAGAGCACCCCTGGAACAGATGTTGTAGCATTTTTTGACCAAGTTAAAATCCGAATGCATCATTGTGTTAATCGTAAAAAAAACTTTAAAAAGATGTGTAAACATGTATAGGGTCGTATTTGAAATTTTGAAGTTGAACTGGGCCTGAGGTACCCTGTATAATTTTTTACCATAAAAGGTAAACCTTTGAAACTAGACTAAAAAATATTAAACACGTATTTTGTGATAGCGTCATTGGTTTAAGAGAAATTCAACCAGGCAACCTAAAAAGGANTTATATCAACTGCATAAAAAAAATACATACGTCTTCTCAGATATATATTTTGTTGGGAGGTAAAACTATTTTTATTTTATTACTTATTCTTGTTACATTACAAAATTTTCCGTGCGTTTATCGACCTTATTATTTTGTCGATACTTAGCTCTTTCCAGTTAGGTTTTTTCATAATAGTATTTTTACAATGTAAATACGTTTCTACTGGAATTACAGCTTGTCAAGAAAATAGCGAATGGCATACACGGCGAAAATAATAATGCCCGGTTCTGAAGCGAGATCTTCGTTTGGGAAAAACGTCAGGTATTTTATTACTAAGGTCGTTCAGAGAGCAGAGTAACAAAAAAGAAAGAAAGAAAAGGAAAATAAAATAAGCAAAACTATATACCGAAAAGAGACCTTTAAGAGAAAATGTCACAGTGGAAAAGAAAGAATGACGGAAGGGAAAACACAATCATCCTATACGACCTGGGCAAAGAAATACAAATGCTATCCTTCAAAGCTCGGCAACTGATTGACAGCGTATTAAAACATCCGACACAATATATTTCCGAATCGTATTGCTAATGCAAGTATTCTTATTCTTACCTCGTTCGTTCACTATCTTGGTTTACATAATTCAATGTTAGACTTTCCTAGTGATCGCGATTTTTTTTCGAGTAATTCGAAGAAGCATGTAGAATTTTAGGGAATATTCAACTGAAAATATACCTAATAAGGAAGAGCGATTAAGAAGTGATCAATAAATAAAAATGGGTTGATCATGATGACATGAAAGGAAACTAGAAAATGGGGGTTTAAGTTCCCCAAGCACTGCAGCCTTCTTCAGGCTAAAGCCGGGAACACACTTGCCCGATGCAACGCCATGCGACGCTACCCGACGCCTTGCCACGTTTTGCTGGGGTGTGCACATTTATGCGACGTCAAGCGCATGCCACGTACAGTCACACATCGTGTATCACAATTCAGTATCACAATCGCAACCCCTCTTTTGTTCTTAATAAATTTTGACCAAAACCATGTAATAAATGGTTAGTTAAATTTTATGAGCACAACCATGCAATAAATTGTTAGTTAAATTTTATGGGCACAACCATGCAATAAATTGTTAGTTAAATTTTATGAGCACAACCATGCAATAAATTGTTAGTTAAATTTAATTGTTTTAAATAAAGTTATTCAGGTGTTTTGATAAAGTTTCTGCCTAACCATCATAACTAAATAATTTTTATAAAACCTCATGAATTTTTGATCTCGTTTAATTTGGTTTACATTAAAGAAGCAAGTTTATAACGACAAAATTACATATACATAGTTTGAAATAAACTACAAAAAATACGAGAGTCTTGTTCTAACGCTACTCGACGAAAATGGTGAAATTGTATGAGCAAAACCATGAAAAACATTGTTAGTTAAATTTTATGAGCAAAACCGTGTAATAAATTGAAAGTTAAATTCATTATATCAAAAAATGGTATTCCGTTGTTTTGATCAATTTTCTACTAAACCATGAAAATTAATTTTTTTAAAAGAAAAATTAATGAATTTTTGATCGTGTTTAATTTGTTTTATATGAAAATAAGTTTGTTGTAATTAATATAACGACAATAATACATGTAGTTTGAATAAAAATACGAGTGTCCGGTTCTTTTGTCTTCGACTGTACTCGATGCGACCCGACGAAAATCTGGACAGTGGGGATCGCAGAGCGTAGAGTAGGTTAGCATCGGGCAGATGTGCACGGGGGTAATGCAAACTTATGGTTTAAAGCCGGGAACACACTTACTCGATGCAACGTCATACGACGGCTACCCGATGCTACCCGACGCAAATCCAAACTCCGATTTTCCATAAGGTTGCATTACCCCCGTGCACATCTATCCGATGCTACCCGACGGAAATCCAAACTCCGATTTTCCATAAGGTTGCATTACCCCCGTGCACATCTACCCGACGCTATGCCACGTTAACCTACCCGACGCTCTGCGATCCCCACTGTCCAGATTTTCGCCGGGTCGCACGGAGTACTGTCGAAGACAAAAGAACTAGACACTCATATTTTTATTCATGCTACGTGTATACTGTCGTTATATTAATTACAACATACTTATTTCATATAAACCAATTTAACCGAGATCAAAAATTCATAAGTTTGTATAAAAATGATTTAATTATGCTGTTTAGGAAGAAAATTTATCAAAATACCGGAATACCATTTATTGATAGAATGAATTTAACTAACAATTTGTTTCATGGTTTTGCTCATACACAATTACACCATTTTCGTCGAGTAGCGTCAGAACAGATCATCCACATTTTTTGTAGTTTAATTCAAACTATGTATATGTAATTTTGTCGTTATATTAATTACAACATTCTTATTTTAATATAACCCAATTTAAACATAATCAAAAATTCATGAGTTTTTATAAAAATTAGTTAATTTGATAGTTAGGCAGAAAATTGATCAAAACACCGGAATTACTTTGTGTAAAACAATCGAGTTTAACAAACAATTTAGTACATGGTTGTGCTCATAAAATTAAACAAACAATTTATTACAAAGTTTTGTTCAAAATAATGCATTAAGAAGAAAAGATGGGTTGCGATTGTGATAGTGATTATTGTGATAAACGCTGTGGACTGTACGCGACGTGTGCTTGCGTCGGATAGATGTGCACAGCCCACCAAAACGTGGCAAGGCGTCGGGTAGCGTCGCATGGAGTTGCATCGGGCAAGTGTGTTCCCGGCTTTAGGCACAAACTTTATCAAATCAAATCTAACACGGAACTACATAACACAGAGGCGCCGAAAAAATGTCAATAAAGAACCTCAAAACCTCTTTTTGGTTTTAATCACACAAACAGATTCGTCTGTTGTCCTCTAGATCCCTACCAATCCGAAACCATCTAATCTCTGGTTCCAACTATCTTATTCCCCCAATATTAATCCAATTATCAATCACAAACTTCATCCTATCTAACACCAACTAGAAAATATCATATCGCAAATATAATTAGCAATAGAAACTAACTCCCATGAAAATATAACGTCTTTGACAAACAGCTTACAACAACTCTCGGGTCTGCTTTTGACATCCCTTGAATAGGCTCCTAACGTACCCCTCTGAAGAGATCAAATCATGAACATATTTTACAATTCAAACTCACTCTTAAATTTACATATCATACAATGGCATGTAATGCACGCTCCGTTCTCCCCCAAAATCTAATCTTGAAAGCATTTTAGAAAACTCGAATAGTAGCATGAAACTATTTTCAGACACCTGATTTAGACCTGAATTATGGTGTAAAATCTCAGGATTTAATTTTATACGACAGGAAAGAAGGTAATCTTACGGAGGAGTAGCCATTTTGATGAAGAACAACATAGCAAAAATAATGTTAAACATTGTATAAATACAATTACTAGTTTTTGTGGTCCGCTTGACTTGTATTAGATTAATTGAAATATCTTTCAATTAATTAATCTGTATTTAAGGTACTGGTTGAGTTAAAAAAGTCAGTGTCACAAGCGGGATTCGAGCCAACGACCTTCGGCCGGATTACGCCGCTGCTCGACTAATTGAGCTATCGCGACTTCTATCCACTCGGACACCAACTTCCCATTTCAACCTCACCTTTTGAATTTTCCCTCGTTTTTGCCATTTTTGAAATATCGTGTAATCTATTTGATTCACGGGGATAAATGAAATGGCCACGGAGAGCTTTAGTGAAAATATACGTCATTTAACTTATTAAATTCGCTAGTTTTCGTGGTCCACTTGACCAAATAATGTCTTTCAATTAATTAATCTGAATTTAAGGTATTGGTTGAGATAAATGGCAAAAAGGAGGGACAATTTGTTAATGTTGTTTAGTCGTTTCCATTTATTAAAGTAAATTTATCCACATTTATTTACATAAATCCAATCTACAATATCCAATAAAACATTTTAAAGCAAAACAAAACTAGTCCTTGTATCAAAATTTGTTTAGAAAAATAGATTTTTGCACAACTACGGTTTTAAAAACTGAAATTTTTGAAATTTTTTGTATGTCTATTGTTGTTTAATCGTTTCCATTTATTAAAGTAAATTTATCCACATTTATTTACATGAATCCAATCGACAATATCCAATATAACATTTTAAAGCAAAACAAAAATGATCATTGTATCAGGATTTGTTTAGAAAAATAGATTTTTTCGCAACTACATTTTTAAAAACTGAAATGTTTTGTATGTCTATTGTTGTTTAATCGTTTGCATTTATTACAGTAAATTTATCCACATTTATTTACATCAATCCAATCGACAATATCCAATATAACATTTTAAAGCAAAACAAAAATGATCCTTGTATCAAGATTTGTTTAGAAAAAAAGATTTTTGCGCAACTACATTTTTGAAAAACTGAAATTTTTGAATTTTTTTATATCCAAGTCAAAGACCTGCCTCCATCAATTTCAAACCGACGTATATAAAAATCGGCGGATTTTCAGGTCGAATTGGGTTCTAGAAAGAAAACATTAATTAACAAAGGGTGCAAGAGCAGGTGAAACGGGCGCGAGAAAATGGGGGTACCGATTCGTAAGGTCAGCAAAATGTTATCGACCTAGATAAAAACAGCTTGTTTAACCAAGCCTCCCTCGGCGAGAGATTAATTCTCTAAGAATCAAATGAAAAACAGTCTCTATAATAATAATTGGCTGGAATCAAAGGAAATTCTTGCGTACAATTATTACCTACAGCCGTTATATATCAAGGAGTTATCCTTGCAATCAAAATTAACCGAACAGGATAAAAGTTGAAATAATTTATCATAGGTGAATACAAGATGATTATATGTACAATTTCAAATTTTATATTATAATGATTGTTAATTATTCATTATACATTTTAATTTCAACATCCTCGTGTACATAATTTTTAAAAAGTGTAAATAATATTATCCATGAACTACACATTGTGCTAAACCTTGGATTACAAGGCTAGGGATGAGAGGGAAATTTTGGAATAGAACGTCTCGTATGTCACCAATTTTTTAAGTTAAAAATACAAAAGAACACTGAGACTTACTATTTTTGTATTTCAACTGATTTTCACAACCTGGTTACCATTTTTTTCACACCCACCATCAACTCCATTTATTGAGTACAACATTATTCTCAGTCAATTGTACATGGCAAACCTATTGAAAAGAATTGGCTAACATTAAAAAAGGTAAATCAACACTAATTTTAAATTAATTAATCTTTTTATGTAAGGTTTTGATTGAAATGAAAAAGTTAATGTCACGAGTGGGATGGACGAGTTGATTGAATTCACTATAGCTCAAGTGGTTTGAACAGCGGCCAAACCTCAACCACTACATAAAAAAAATAATTAATTGACAGAAGTAATATGATCAATAGACCACTAAATATAATGGATTTAATAAGTAAAACGAAGTAAATCTTCATTAAAGCTCTCCATGGCCATTTCATTTGTCACTGAGAATCGAATCCTGATTACACTACATTTGAAAAATGGCAAAAAGGAGAAAATATTCGAAAGGTAAGGTGAGATGTGAAGTTGGTGTCCGCGTGGATTAAATTAATTAATCTTTTTATATAAGGTTTTGGTTGAAATAAAAAAGTTAATTCCACGAGCGGGATTCGAACCCACGACATTCAGCTAACTCCACCTACAATCTTTCTAATTTTCCCTCCTTTTTGCCATTTTTCATGTTCGAATCCCGCTCGTGGACCTAACTTTTTTATTTCATCCAAAACCTTATATAAAAATATTAATTAATTGAAAGAAGTAATTTGGTCAATCGGACCACTAAATATAATGGATTTAATAAGTAAAACGACGTATAACTTCACCAACAGCTCCCCGTGGCCACTTCATACGTCGCCGAGAATCGAATCCTGATTACACGAAATTTGAAAAATGGCAAAAAGGAGGGAAAATTAGAAAGATTGTAGGTTGAGATGGAGAGTTCGTGTCCAAGAGGGTCGAAGTCACGATAGCTCAAGTGGTAGAACAGCGGCGTATTGAGCCGAAAGTCGTGGGTTCGAATCCCGCTCGTGACACTGGCTTTTTTTATTTCAACCAATACCTTACATAAAAAGATTAATTAATTGAAAGAAGTAATTTTATCAACAGACCATTAAATATAATGAATCAATTTTAAATGTGAACCCAACTATGTTTACATTTTAAATCTGGTGATTAAATAAATATATTTGGAACTAGTGTAAATCTGATTTTAAAAACACGGTAAATAATGTTTTTATTAATTAGTTTTAACAATATGCATCTAGTTAAAGAAGGGACATCAAACAAAATCTCCTCCACAGATTTTATTGCATATGCTTTACCTGAATATTATACTGCAATAATTACAGCTTTTCTAAAGTCTAAGCAAAATCAAAACATTCGGTTTTTTTCAAAAAGTAACTATCTTGCGATATTTGCATAATGTAATAAAATTCAAGTAGAGAATAAAAACATTTATTAAAAAGTGTAATAACGTTGATGTACGTAACTATGGACAGGTTAGTTCGCCGTAACTGTTGGGCGGGATTTTCCCTGTATGGTACCCATAGGCACTTAACTACTCCGGTTTAATATCAGTGTTTGCACAATTGTCTTCATTTGCATGTAATAAGCTTAAAAGTCCCATTTGGCGCTCAACTGCTTCGTTACAATCTTTCACTCTCTATCTATATGCTTTTCGTCATGGAAAAACAATTGCCATGGATAAATGGATGTATAAAATACATTAGGATATGGACGAGAAATTGGTTATCGAAACAGAGAAAATAGTAATATTCAGACGCCGTTGGGCCCATTTATGGAATGGATAGAATGATAGGTTGATATACGGATAGATGAATACATATATTGTTATGTAGAAATGTCGTCGATGGATCAATGTATGTATTGCTGGATAAATGAAGAAATAGAAAGACGATGGGGAGTTTGATAGATTTTGATAGTAATAGGTAGGTATATAAATAGATTGATAGAAAAATAGATAAGGAGATGAAAAGATAAATAAATGGAAAAATTAATGCGGAGAAGAGTGATAGGGAGAGAGAGAGAGAGAGTGAGGGGGAAGAGTGCAAGCAAAAGATGAAATATAAATATAGAAGAATAGAGATGAAGATATGTGACAGAAAAAGAGAGAGAGGGGGAAGAGTGAAAGTGATAGATGATATAAAAATTTAGAAGAATAGAGAGGAAGATATGTGAGAGAAAAAAAGAGAGAGAGAGAGAGTTGGAATAGAGATTAAAATGGTAAAAATATACCTAAATGGATAAATGGATAGATTGATAAACCAATATATAGGTAGATATATAATTGAATAGATTTATACATAGATACATTAGTGGTTGATAGATGGATTGATAAACCAATATACTGACGGACTAAATTAGCGCAACGTCCGTAAATTTTAATGTATTTCCGTTTCTTCATATTTTACATATCAAAAATAGGTTTGGATGTAAAAATAAAGACATTTAAAAGAAAATGTTTATTACGTAATTGTAAAAAAATTAAAGAAATAAAAAATATAAAAAAACTCATTTATCCTTTTTATTAACTACTAATTCCACCTCTGACACGAATCACATCTGTTAAAGCCTTTGCATTCCTTGGAAAAGATTCCTGGTTAAATCCTGAGCAATTCTTTCCCATTCATGAAGAACAGCCGTTTTCAACTCTCCTAGGGTATTAGAACCTGGGTTTCGCCGTCGTACTCCTCGCTTAAGTTGGTCCCAAATGTGTTTGATTTGGTTCAAATTTGGACTTAGCAACACCAAACACACAAATCCAAGTTCATTCAGGTAGTCATCTGCAATATGATATATGAGGCCTAGCATTATTCTGAATTAGCAACAATCGCGCAGCGATGTGTTGGCAAATGGCACAACATGTTCTTCGACTATGTCCTGTAGGTAACTTATGTGAAGTTAGAGATCATCTTCGCAAAACAACCAATTCGATGCGGGCGTGGAAATGCCACCCCAGAACATCAATAACCCGCTACCTGAGGAACCAGCTTGGGGCGTAACTTTTTCCTAAGCGTTGTTATGGACATTTAGATAAATGGTTATATAGTTAAATGTATTGATAAGTGGATAAATGTGTATATATTTAATGGATAGATGAAAAGATAGATAAACGGACCGAAATATTGTTGGATAAGGAAAACGAGAGATTTAACTACAAATGATCAATATATTTAGTGCTGGATAAATGGAGAGCTAGAAAGACAGATAAGTGAATAGATGAATAGTTTGATAAATCAAAATATACATAGATTTTGATAGTAATAGATAGGTCCGTAAATAGATAGGCAGAATAGTAGATGAGAAGATGAATAGAAAAATAAATGGAAAAATAGGTACAGAGAGGGGAGAAAGAGAGAGAGAGAGAGAGAGAGAGAGAGAGAGAGTGAGAGAGTGAGAGCGAGAGATGGAAATGTGTTTCCCTGCTCAAAATCTTCAGAAGGAAATTTAAAAGAAAAATCACCTTTTAGTTTGATTCATGATGCAATATATGAGAACATAACTACAAGAATTGACTTCAAATAATAAACTTTGGAATTATGTTTTTAACATTTAGCAGTCTCGTGAGATGCGGTCTGGTGTGATGTAGGTTTCAGAAAAACATTTTCTTTATCGTGCCGCCGTTTCGATCTTTATTGAGATCATCTTCAGGGCCTGGGATTTACAAACATTGTTTACATTTAACAAATACATTTAGGATGTGGAAAAGTGAATTTATGCAATGCAAAATATATTTTTTATATTCAATCAATGTATTTCTACTCACTCAAAGTGTTTGTCTTCTGTGTAATTGTGCCATTCTTGCGTGTCGTGTTGAGAGTGCCAATGAGATTTTGATGTTTTATGTTTATATACATAGAAGGCGTCGACTTCTTTGAGGTGAAAAGAGCCGACGAAGGGAAAAAATGTGTTGGTAATGGTTCGGCTTTATACAAAAATGTCTTTTCTACACCGACTTCCTTCCCCGCCACTTCATAATCCAACGTATATAAACAGAAAACAGCAATATCTCACTGGCCCTCTCAACACGACACGCAAGAATGGCACAATTACACATAAGACAAACACTATGAGTGAGTAGAAATACATTGATTGAATATACAAAATATATTTTGCATTGTATAAATTCACTTTTCCACATCATAAATGTATTTGTTAAATGTAAACAATGTTTGTAAATCCCAGGCTTTGAAGATGATCTCAATAAAGATCGAAACATTGGCACGATAAAGAAAATGCTTTTCTGAAACCTACATCACACCAGACCGCATCTCACGATTTCTGAATAACTATCGATTAATGCTCACTAATAACCGCACATTTAGCAGTCTTTTATCCAACAGTAGAGTTTATTGTTTCAAATGAAGCGTCCCATGATCATTAAAAAAGCCCCGTCATGTATAATTATTTCTGTCGTTCAGAGATAAACAAACGTTGGCCTCGGTATATCTTTCATTAATAAAAGCGGAAATGTTGAAAGGCTTGTCGTGCATTAGAATAACATTGCCAAATAGAATCTTCAACAGTAGAATTGCTAAGAAATTTCCTAGGTGCAAATCAAAAAGTGACTTATCCTTTTAAGCTTTTTTATAAAAAAGAATTTGACAGTTTCGAATTATTATCATACAGCTTTCAACTTCAAAGGTTTTATTTTTATATTTGTACTATTTGCGTTTTCAATATGGAAAAGAACGTAAGTTTGTTCACTCAGATTTTTGTTCATTTGTTTGAAAAGATCTCCTTTTAATTTGATTTTGATACAAATTCGATACGACTAAATGGTGAGATTTTGAAGGCATTAAGTTGGCAGGACGTGCTCTTAGGGATGTTTATGCTTCATTGTCATCAACACACCATAAAACAGCATATTGCAGTATGCTTTACGCTTTATCTTCTTGAACTTAATATGCCGTTTTACTTACGTCATTCTTGAAATATGTGCAATTGAAAACTTCTCGGTACATGTGCAAGATAATATTCTATTATAAAATATGACTTTGAGTTAGAATTATAGCATTAATCTTGCCTAAATAATTTCTTAAATAGTTATAATTTTGAACTAATGTTTTGAAAGACAAGCTTAAACAATAAATTTACCGATTTAGGGTGTCTTATAGAAACTATTGAATCTAGTGGGAATTGTAGTAATAAAATCTGCCAAATATATATTTTTTTATATACAGATTAAATGTATATCTATAAAATTATTTCTGTTTTTTTAAATCTACCCAAAATTTATAAGGCAATGTGAGTCTTACAAGTTCCATTTTATTTCTGTAACTATTTTACTATTGTAATTACGTTACAAATGTAAAATGAAAATAAAGAAAAAATAAATTTTGATATTTATAGAAACTTTAGGTCATTTTTCCAAATAGGATGTTTAAAATGCTTAAAATATAATCATCATAAATAGTTATAGAAGTGCTACATTACCTTCCGGATTTTGTAATTTTTTTTTAAATTGTTTGCTTCAATTTTACAATTGTAGCCATGGCGCGCTAAATGTGTCGAAAAGAAGAGGAGGATCATATTTAAGTCATATTTTTAAATCATCTTTAAAATGCTTCAAATATTATCATCATAAATAGTTATAGGAGGGCTACTTTACCTTCCGGATTTTTTAATTTTTTTTTTACTTTTATTTTTTTGCTTCAATTTTACAATCGTAGCCATGGTCCACTAAATGTGTCGAAAGGAGAGGAGGATCATATTTAAATTAAACTTTTGCTATTATTGAAAACAGTATTGGTTGAGATAAAAAAGTCAGTGTCACAAGCGGGATTCGAACCCACGACCTTCGGCTAAATACGCCGCTGCACTAACCACTTCAGCTATCGTGACTTGGATTGGTGTCCTAGTGGATCGTGTATTTTGGTTGGAGAATTTTTTAGAAAGACTTTTTCTTAGACATTTGGTATCTTTTTGGTCTTTCTTGATTTGTTGTACCTTAAAGGCATTTATAAGCTCTGTATAATCTGGGTTAAACACTGAATCTCTCCCTCTGCAGATAGCTTGTTTTGCCGATTTCTCCACCTTTTCATTGAATTTGATACCAGCATGAGCTCTGATCCAACCGAATTTAATAACCTTATTATTCAGTTTGAAATGTATTTTCTTTAAAATTTCAAATTGTACAGAACAGCAAACGGTGTCCAGACAGAATCTGAATAATTTCTTAACAAAAAAAAATCTAAGTAACAACTCTGTCTTATCATGTTTAATTCCTCCACAAGCTTGAGACCCATAATCAAGAAGCATATGTATAGAAGAAACTTCTTCAGCAATCTTGCATTACAATTATTCGCAATAATAAAATAGTGTGTATTTCTTTGAAAATGTTACATGTTACCAAAAAATATATGCTATAAAAAATCATTGAACCGTACTAAATAAATATAACAGCCAGATCACCAAATTCTTTAAGGCTGTAACAAATGAAATGCAAAATAAGCAAGCGGCGTGAGATGTTAAGCCGATTGATGACGTCCGTTAAGTATGGTGGCTTGGTCAATATATAAGTGATTTTCGATTTTAGCAACGCTATCAATATCAGTGACCATGTTTTCATTAAAAAAATTACTTCACACTGATATCTGTCAGTAAGAGATCGACCGAGGGTAAACAATTATATTTGACTGTTGCCATGAAAAACAGGGCTTAACTGAGTGCTGCATCTCAAACTTCATTTTTCTGCGTTCCCTTATGTTCTACCACAAATCACAAGTATCAAATCATAACCACATATTTGCAAATGAAATGTCAATTTGAAGACATGCAATGGCAAAAATGCATTATAATTATTATTAAATATTAGAAGGATATGTCAATTGGTATAAATTTTATATAATTTTAACTTTTTGTAGTAATGTCTTACATATTTTTCAAATGTGTGGTGTTTAATGACCG
The DNA here is from genome assembly GCF_000648675.2 of Cimex lectularius. Taxonomy (NCBI): domain Eukaryota; kingdom Metazoa; phylum Arthropoda; class Insecta; order Hemiptera; family Cimicidae; genus Cimex; species Cimex lectularius. The sequence goes on from NW_019394228.1 coordinate 519,521, forward strand.
TTATTTGATGATTATTTGGAGATCGTGAAATGCGGTCTGGTGTGACAGGTTTAGAAAAAACATTTTCTTTTTCGTGCCAACGTTTTGAGCTTTATTGAGATCATCTTCAGGGCCTGGGATTTATAAACATTGTTTAAATTATACAAATACATGTAGGATGTGAAAAAAATGAATTTATGCAATGCTAGAAATTTTAGACTCAATCAAAGTATTTTTACTCACTCAAACAAGTGACACTTCTTTAAATTTCAGAATTGACAAAAAATAAAATGACCTGTTCTAAAATCCGTACAAAAATTAATTACGATTAATTAAAACTTGTATAAAATTAAATAAAAAAGAAGACACTTTCTTTAAAATGAGATCGTAAAAATATACAAAATGGATTGTGTTCTAAAAACAATATGATATTTAATTACAAATAAAATGAAAACTTATATAAAATTAAATATAAAAACAAATGTACAAAAGAATCCGAGGCAAAATAGGTTAAGCCCTAGGAGGAAAAAAAATTTAATGTTGTGAACTCGTTCATGAACTTTATACACTGGCCAAAAAGTTCAGGTCAGGGTTAAATCAGCGTTAAAACAAGAACGATGCCTTCAAACAAATTTTATCTGTTCAAGTTGATTTTGTTTTTCAGAATTTTCTGCTTTTCTATCGAGCTGCTGAGTATAAAGAGCAGGGTCAATAGCCTTGCAATGTGGAAAAAGCTCAAAGTGCAAAACACTTTCCAAGTTCTACTACACGCAAGCATGAACTTTTTCAGAATATCCGGTTGAAACATTTTGCCTTGATGTACCCACTGCTTACTGAATTTTCTTCTCCTTTTGTGTCCGAATTAACTGGTTTTCCTGGAAGAATTATGTTTTTCCCCACTTCCCATCGATGCCGATAGAAGGGGTATTCACGATGTTTGTAAGACGTTAACTCGTGCTAATTCGAATAGACAAAAGCCCAGTAAAATCGTGAACGCCCCTTCTTTTCTTAGCATGTTAAACCTTAAGTTTTCCGCAATGCTGCGCGTGGCGACTGGTAGAACCAAAAATAAAGCTATAACAGTCCTTGAAGGATTGTTGTTAAATGCAAACTTAACTCTTTCATTCAAAATGCTACCTATGAACTCGAAAATCCTAATGGTAACTTAGGATCCTACTTTATAGGCTAAGTAGATGTATCAACTAAGTATGAGAATATAAGGATAGGTCAGAAATTAGCAAAATATTTAATTAATGCGTATTTAAAAATAATACGTGACAACGAAAAACAGCTGCTAAAATAATGGCCGCTATGTTTGTTACCTACAACAACAACGTGTAGACAGCTAACAATGTGATTAGACCGCGATTCGATTCGACTTAACATTGGCCCTACCGTGTTAAATCGAGCAATGTTAACTAGACTTTTCTTACATGTCTACGTCATCATTTTTCTCGATCTAACACGACCTAACAGCGTTAACAGGGTTAACACAATGATCATGAAATAAATATCGCTTTTTGTATATAAAAGTGTGTCAGTTGAAAAAATGTAATAAGAAATAACAACACAGTAGGTTGTATATTCGTTAGATTTTTTCTTATCCGTCCTTTTGAGAATTGCTTGTTCGTACGGGTTAAAAATTGTTGGACAATTAAATATCGCGTAATTGAGTCAACTCGTGACATTTAAGTCACCGTATAACGCGGTAGGGTCATGAGACGTCTGACCTTTGTGCACAGGGGCAGCCCAGAACGTCGGCATCCCACATAAGGGCACGCAGTGTTCCCTGACATCTATACATTCTTCCCTTTAAATGCACTCGGCTTTTATAAACTGATTTTTACATTGGTAAAACGCAATTTGTCATGCTGCGCGGTTTTTTTTATCTCAACGCGCTCTGAAATTGTAACTCTGGATAACGGGGATTTCGGTCGGCAAAAATGCTCGGCCCCTTTGTAAATAAATGATCCACGAACCTTCTGTCACCAATTTATGATAATGTTTTTTTTTATGAAATGGAATTTATCTTTCACGTTTCAAGTTACGTGAGCCCTTTGTGTCACGGTTTTCTGTGAATTTTTAAAAAGGTCGATTGTCACAATCGTTTAAAATGGAAAATTTCAGTTTTTAAGTGAATCATGTACAGAGCGCTATTTTCCCGTTAAGCATTCGAGACATTGCGGATTAACACAAATCGACAACAGCGATAACAAGAAGCGATAAGCGAGTTGTCCATTATAACCAAGCTTTAGGTAATTTAATGAAAAGTCGGACGTTGTAAATAATTTAAAGCTTTTTCTCTCCTTTCTGAATATTTTCATTTATTTCGCTTTACAAAAAATTACACGTTTATGATTTTTTATGTGATAAGGAATGTTTTCAATGACAATAGGTTGCTTGATGTACGCTAGAACGTACAAAAATAAACTTAAATCAGTTTTGCTTTAGGTGCACAGGAGGATAGTTACTTTACACGTTTTTGTCAGCTGGAGAGGAACGTACGCAGAAAATGAGAATTGAGTTGATTTTAAAGCAAAACCTTGCCCGTAGCCATGGGTCCTTTGTAAGTTGATACATCCTATCCAACAAAAACAGCCGAAGCTAAAATGAATTCAAATATGAAATTAATTTTCCGTCTCTCTACAATAACCTTGCCTACTCGTGGGCGATTATTATTAAAATAATAATAGCTAGCGTAATACCAAGGTGCAAGACGTGGATGTGGGACCAATTTCATTGTTTTCCTTGGGGTTTTCAGAAAAGCTATGAAATTGCTTTTCCCACTATGTTCAAGGTGTAGGCAATTACTGTTTTACACGGGCTCAAATCTCAGTTTGTATTTGATCCATGTGCTTAAGTCGAACTAGAAGGGATGATAAAAGAGTCGTGAAATTCTGGGGATGATTGCCCGAGTAATCCTGCGTTTGGAATCGTCGTTTTCATAATGGAAGCAGATCTTGTCAAGCAATAAACGCGAAAGGGCGACCGTGATCCTTTAGTTATGTCACGAGGTAACCTGCTCCACTAGTCGCCGATGAAACGAAACAGTTGTAAGTGACTGACTCTACTCCTACGAACGAATTATACTTGGAAATGAACTCTGGCGGCAAATTAACAAATTTGTTTTTAAACAACTGGTGAAGGGACGACTGGCGCGCTTAATTAGCTTCAAAGTTCTGACAAGGGTTAACTTAAGCATTTTACTTGCGCCCGTGTTTGCTGCAACTCTCTGGTCTTCTCAAATCTTAACGTTGTTACGAGCAGACGTTGAATTTCAATATTGGTCCGAATGCTGGTTAGAAAGGTAAATTTGAGGAAAATTAATGAAATACCCGGTTCAATTTTATTTTATTTTATTGGAAAATATGTTTATATCATTATAAAAAAAAATAATCAACTATAAATGCAATATTACAAATTAAAGAGAAAAATAGCCAGCAGGAACCATAAAAAGCCAGCAATTCGTCAAAGACACAGACATTTATAGATAAAGCCGATACACTCTTTTCATTCGACACAAGGTCGAAAGAGCTAAACTTATCAGAAATCGCAAAAATACACCACTGAAGATAACAGTGGAAACTCGTAATCCTTTGAAAACCAAGGGATCGGTGGTCTGGGGGTGAAGACATGAAAGCTGAAAGAATTAGCAGTCGTTCCAGGAAGGTAGGGATAAAAGAGTTGGCCACAATGCTTTCTACACGTCGGCCTGAGAAGATCTATCTATTGTACCTCTCTATTGTTATAATCTGGCCAACTTTATATTGTAAATCATCCTCCATAGCCTTGCCAGCGGCTCCTTAGTGTAGGATCTTTCTTTCGGCGTTTCCTCTCCTAATTGCAAGGATCTGCACCTACATAGACCTTCACAAAATCGTAAAACTTGTTCTGCGGTCTCCTCATCTTCTTGGCAGTATCTGCTCATTGTTTCTTCTGTCTGTAGTCATATTCGGTACATGTGCCTTCTATGCGGAAGTGCCCTGTCAGGAGTTCAACCAGAATCCTGGTTCGGTTTAGTTACCTTGGGTTTTTTCCACCGGGTTTTTGACTCATTAAGGATATATTTTTGAACGTGTTCATTTTTTGTGGCATGCTATGCCATAATAGGGATCGGGGCTAGATAATTTACGTTGGCTCCTTTTGGGGGCAACATGTCTACTTTCTCATTGCCTCTCTGTCCCAAATGCCCAGGAACACATGCCGTGGTCATGTCATTTGTGTCACTAACTTCTGCCATACTTCCATACAATTCCATACTCTTTTTGCCCTTGCCTACCTTGAGACTTCATAACCGTCAGAGAAAATGACTATCTGTCTGGAATGTGTTCCGGGCTTTTTTATTTCTTTGGCGCAGTGTTCAATTCCTATGATTTCCGAAGACTGGAAAACTGTAACATATTTATCTAATTTAAAGTCATTTCTGTTTGCAAATTCATCATTCTCCATTTGACACAACCTCAACTGTTCTTCTGACCATTTAAAATCGTGTTCTGAAATAATGTTCTTTATCCATGGAGAAGCTAGAGCCTCATTTAACAGGGGAAGGCAAGCTCCAATAGCCTACGCTAATAAAAAAGAATCAATTGAAGCTTTCGTAGAAACTTCAGGCAGATGATCTAGTGATGCTTGCTGAAGCCATAATACAGCACTCCAGATTTTATAAGGAAAAGCGAAATGCCGACAGACAGGGATAATTGTATTGCAGTTAATCCCGGCTATATCTGATATACGGTTTATGACCGAGCATGGGTCAGAAGTTTATATCTGTGGAAATAAACCAAGGATTAGTATTCACGTAAAACCTTGTGCAATATGACACAGTCCTTCAAGAAGAGTCTTTTTAAGGAAATCAAAAGTTTTGATATTTCCAGCAAAATAACAGCTATCTACTGTACAGCCTGGCGGTATGAAAAGTCCAGAGCAGTTTGGTATTGCATCAAGGTTTGGTCATTTCAGAAAAATAAATTACGCTTGTTAGTGTACTAGAGCACAAAGACAGAGGGGAAACCAGCAGGTCATTTACCAAATTTCCACACAGGTAGATCGCCTAGACCATGGAGTTGATATAAACCAATAATATTGGTTCAATGGAAATGTGTGCCAAATAAGCCCTTCAAAGGATCATAGCAGAAACTAACATCAGAACTGCTAATCTTAGAACTTGTTAGAACTAGATTGATAGTACGGGATTCTGCAGCCTCCTGACACATGTATAGAATTCTTCCGGTAGCAGATATTACCAGAAAAAAATGAAATAAAAATCGTATGGGTACCAGAGCATACATAGCAGAGGAAAAATTGGCCTATAAATCAGCCAAAGAAAGACCGATGGGGACCCTACATGCCCTGAACCATTTTGCGGCATACAAAATACCGAAAAACGTAGATCCATCAGGCAATAGGTTAAGAAACCCTTAAAAAATGCTCTGTTTAAAAAATAGATTAAACAACCATCCCGGAAGCAGAATTACTAAACATTGTGTGTCAGAACAGGAATGATAGTAGCATTACTGACTGGACACTGCAACCTTTTGAGCCATAAGTATAGAATTCTTCCTGCAGCGGATATTGCCAGGAAGAAGGAGAAAAAGCGAAACATCTGCAAACTGCTTTTCCGTGGTTATTGCGTGCTGTGCCAGGGAGATCAAAAACTGCCTATGACCACACAAACGATAGCAAGTTAACCGGATAGTCAAGCGCATTAAAGGCAACTACCCAATTGGAAAATCTATAGTCGTTTTGGATTGCAAACCCTGTCAGACCGGAAAAACAAAAATCACCCTTATATGGGTACCAAAGTGTACTCACAGACCGAGGAGCATATTGACCTACAGATTGGCTCATGTACAATATTCGATGACACATGTATTTCCTGAACCCTTTTGTAGCATACCAAACAGCAAAAAGAGCAGATCCATCAGACAACAGGTTAAGAAAAAAAAAACTTCTTTGTTTAAAATTTCATTAATAGTTCATCGCAGCTGTGGAATTACTAAATCATGAACGTGTTTGGACTAGAACAATAGGATGAACACTGCAGGCTTCTGAGGCTGACAGATTCCAACAGTAGATAAAATCATGTGCAGGCTGCTTGGAAAAAGAAGAAATGGGAAATGTTGTATGTTTGTGCTAAAGCCTATCTTGGCTGAGAGCTCTTGGAAAAGCCAAGGTCTGTCGGGTCACACATTTAATAAAGCTTTGGGATCTGTCGAAAGTTTTAAACGTAACTAAGAACTCGAGACAATGATTCACAATAAACCAATATTGGTCTGTGGGCAATGCTGCAAAGAGCCTGACACATTTTAACTTACCCTAACTAAACTAAAAAACAGCAAGTATAGGCGGACCAATTAAGAATTATATTCTGATATTGGTTTTTTGTTATATATTTGTTACAGGGTACAGTTCACAGGGTAAATAAATTTCGTTTTAGAATTATATATTGTTGAAAAAAATATTTGTGCAGTTTTTATCCATTCTCGCTACAATTAATCAAATCTTTTTGTAAATTTGGCAAGTGAATAAATTTAAAACTATGCGTTGAAGACACAGTTTGTAGACTTATATTTAATCAAAATTTTCATACGTTTAAAGATGGGGTAAAACGAAGCCGATCTTCAAAATAAAATAAAAATGTTTCGAAGAAGCAATGCAGTCAGAAGGTTGTCCAAATAAAAAAATGTGTGATGACATCCCTGGTCCCTGTTTACATTTATCATCAGGTCGTCCTCTGGGCAACGGGCTTTCCAAGGAGCAAAAACGGAAACGGGCCGAGGCTTAAGGCTCCTCAGAAGGAGCGTCGGAAAACGGGGCAAAACGCCGCCCTCTTATTCTTAATGGCCTTCTTGTCTTTGAGGCTCGTTTGAGTGACGAGAGAAAATATGAACACTTTCAATAAGAGACAACGCTGAGGGCATCAATCAATCGCCGATCCGCCCGATAAATGATGGAGGTATTAGTACATTTAACTTTTGTTGTGTGATTGATTATTTCCATCAATTCCCTGGCTAGACTCACTTTTGTCCTTTCTGAACAATGAGGGGGATATAAAAATATCAAATGGAAGAACGGCTCTTCCACTTAAAATCATTTGTCTTTTTATGGAAAAAAATCCCTTTTGTTTAACTATCGGTATAAAAAAAGTTTACTTTTTAACCCTCCCCGTAATCGATCAATAGCAACGTCTTCATTGACTCATTTGTTCATCCAGGCCCAGATTTGACAAGAGAATTTCATTGTCCTCTGAGGGCTGCAGTCTCTGCTTTAATGAACTCAAAGGTTGAGTAACTAAATCTTAACTTTTTCCGGTAAAAATTTAAAACAAAGATTTAATCTCTTTTTTTTCATAAGCTACTTTAAGGATTTGAATTTTTTTTACATAAAAACATTGTTTTTTTTTCAATTTGACATCACAGCAAACGAACAAATTTCATCACTGGTCGAATTTCGCCAACTTTACATGGGAAGTAGCTCTCTGGTCCACCAATTGTCAGAGATTTGTTAAGCCCTCTGCTTTCTAAAGCTTTAATTATTTTTTCGAGAAAGTCCTGGGAATACCGGTACAACCTAATAAAGGAGTTTAATTTCTGATTTTGACGCTCAATTGTTAAATTAGTATATTATTTTTTATTATTATTTCCTATCCTAAGATACATTTTGTATTACTGGATGGAAAAAATACGATTTTTAGTTTAGATTATCATTTTGATCCATGGTTTTTTTATATTTATTGAAATCATTTGTAATGTGTGGTGACTAGTGACCGTTAATCGATATTTATTTAGAAATCGTGAGATGCGGTCTGGTGTGATGTAGGTTTCAGAAAAACATTTTCTTTATCGTGCCAACGTTTCCATCTTTATTGAGATCATCTTCAGGGCCTTGTGTTGTTTTCATTTCAGCAAAAAAGTTCTCTGATTGTTTTTCTGAAACCTACATTACACCAGACCGCATCTCACGATTTCTTAATAAATATCATTTGTAATCTTGCCACTGTAAAATAAATTATATTATAATATAAACAAATAAAACCTAATCTCCGGCAATGGGTTTTTATGGCTTTTGACAAAGTTAAAATTTATTGTAAATATATTGTCAACTGTTGCTTACATTTATTAGTAAATGTATTCTTCTTCTTCTTCTTCTTCTTCTACACCACCTATTCCCGATTTTTATTTAAATTTAAGAATAACCAAAAGACAGTTTAAAAAAACACGGTAAACAACAAGATAGAATGTATCACGGAATCATGTTGAATCGAGAGCCATTAAGATATTTGGCCTGTAAGATATGTATATATATAATAATAATAATAATTGCGTGATAGTCCAACATAAATTAAATGCCGCAGTTAACGGTTATCTCATTCACAGAGTCTAGATTTTTTTTCTTCAGATCCTTCATTTCTTAAAACGTTTTTCTAGACAGGAAGGATTGTTTTGAAGGCCGCTAATCTGTGTTGGATGGATCGATTGTATTTGTGAGGAGTAATGTATCCGGAATGATTGGAACGGCTGCAGTGTACAGCTATTATCCGTCAAATTAACCCTTTTTAACTTCAAGTTAACATTTTTTCAAATATTAATTTAATACTTTCTGCGTTTAAGGTAATCCTTTTAATATCAAATTTACTCTTTTTTAGAGGATTAGAAAATTTAGGAGATCGTATTCAATATATCCAGTCAAGTAATCTTTAAATTAATTAGTCTTTATGTAAGGTATTCGTTGAGATAAAAAAAGTCAGTGTCACGAGCGGGATTCGAACCCACGACCTTTTGCTAAATACGCCGCTTCTATACCACTTCGATCCACTCAGACACTAACATCCCACCTCAATCTCACCTCTTGAATTTCCTCCTTTTTGCCATTTTTCAAATGTCGTGTAATCTATTTGATTCTCGGCTACAAATGAAATGGCCACGGAGAGCTTTTAGTGAAGATATACTTCATTTGACTTATTAAATTCATTAGATTTCGTGGTCCGATTGACCAAATAACATCTTTCAATTAATTAATCTTTATGTAAGGTATTGGTTCAGATAAAAATGAAAAATGGCAAAAAGGAGGGAAAATTCAAGAGGTGAGATTGAGGTGGTTAGAGGAGCGACGTATTTAGCCGAAGGTCGTGGGTTCGAATCCCGCTCGTGACACTGACTATTTTAGCTCAACGATTACCTTACATAAAGATTAATTAATTGAAAGATGTTATTTGGTCAATCGGACCACGAAATCTAATAAACTTTCAAGTAATATTTCTATATATTTGTGATTTTTCTTTGAGTAGAAAATAATTGTTCTATCAAGCAAATATTTTGTGTTTAAAAATATTTGGAATTAATATAATAATCATTTGTTTTTACATTTAATTTTAGTGAATTTTCATGTTGTATGATTATATTTTTTTATATTTTTTATATTTTAAAATATTCTAAAAAAAGAATAATCCTTTATTTTTATGCTTAATGCTACTTAATTTGCTTAATTTTCATTTGTATCGAAATTAATTTCCATATAGGTAAGAGTATCAAATTATTTTATATTTAAATATAAATTCGAAAATATACAGCAAATACCATTTTATTAGGTTTTTATTTGTTTAAAAACAGGGCTAATTTGAAGTTGAAATAGAAGGTTTTGACATTAAAAAAAAGGATTAATTGAAGTGACCGAGGGATTATTAGACGTAAATTACATACTTAATATCAAATGGGGCCAATTATACAATAATTGTACTTGACTTGCTCTAAAATGTGTAAGTGCTTGAAAAAAGAGGTTAATATGAAATAAAATTGAAATGAATAACGGTTAAATTGAAGTCATAAAATGTGATTTTGAAATTAAAAAGGTTAATTGTAAATAAAAAAATGGTTAATTTGAAGTTAAAAAATATTAATTTGATATTGAAAATGGTTAATTTACAGTGAAAAGGGGTCATTTGACCGAAAAAAACCGCTTTATACTGAACTAACTTAAAACTGTGAATTGGAATGGCAGATTTTGAAACAGAAAAAAGGTTAATTTAATTTTAAACATGGTTAATTATATCAAAAAAGCTATATGCTGGATACAAAATGAAACTAAGGATTATAAAGAAGAGAAATTGATTGTTTATATGTTATTCCATAATCAAAGTTTTTAAATGCTTTAAAAAATGATAATTTGAAAAAACGATCAATTTGAAATTGATTTAGTTGAAAATAAAAAAAGGTTTAAATTAAATTGAAAAAAGTGATTTTGATATTGAAAACGGTTAATTTGACGAAAATAGCTATATACTGAATAGAAAATTGGACAAAAGATTATAAAATAATTTTACTTGACTTGTTAATATTGCATAACATCTTCTAAGTTTTTAATTGCTTTAAAAAAACGTTAGTTTCAAATTAAAAAGAGTAATAGTGGAATTAAAAATGTTTTTTTTTTTTTTTTTTTTAATTGAAGACGGGTTTTATTTACCTCTTTAACACTCACACCCTCACGTACATTTCTGTAGATTTACTTTGATGATCTGTATACGCTGCATTGTGTGTGTACGCATTGCACTCATGGTGATGAAGCAATTGAACATAATTTTTTTATAGAAACAACATCAGCTTCTTAAACTTCAAAATCTGTTTTGATTTATTTATTTTGTTTTATTGTATTTCATGTAGCAATGAATCTTTTGTTTCCGTTGAAGGAAAAGGTTATTCCTTTTTTGTTCTATTGCAATATTTCCTTAAATTTTAATGTAACATATAATCTAGTAAGTATGGTTGTTTAAAGACCATTGAGAAAATAAGAAATACGCCATGGAAGATTTCATAACGATTAGCAATAATGTCAAGTATACTACAGATCGTCAAAACTTGTTGACGCTTTATTTATTCTATGTCGTAAGTCATTTTCACCGATCAATAACTGCCGGCTGGCCGATTCAAAACAGAAATCGCAATATTATCTCCGGCGAGATAATTCGGTATCAAGATTCTATTGCACATTTCCGGGTGGGTCTGACGTTGACCGGATGGCTGTGTCATCTGTAAATGGAAGTATTGAAGTATTAAAGACACGACGGTGTGATTTATAATTAATTTGGTGTCAAGTTATTTGCCATCGGTAGGATAGATGATATATTTCTTAAGAGTACGGATCACTTTCTGTTGAGCTGTGTCGATCTTTTTTAGAAGAAAAATGCATCAAGCCAACGTATGACAGATACATTCCATAAATATTTTTTTAACATGTATATCATGTGGAAATATCCGATGGGGTTAGCCCTGCGAATAACATACTATCTTATTTTATGATTTTTATAAATCAATAAATATAATACTACGATCCAATCAATCCTGACGATAAGATGATTCAGGACTAGTTTGAATTTTGTTATTATATTCGATTTGAACAATTATCGGACAATTTAAACATAAGATATATTCTGATTTATATTGAAAAAATAAACTAATAAAATAAAATTCGTTCAATACTGGAGTTTGATTTTCAGACCCCCTTTTTTATTCGGCGCAAAGACCATGGAGATTTATTGGATTCACTTTGTAAGTTTACATGACACGACGCCAATGGAAGATTTTTCATTTATTGTTGTGAAAATTATAATGACTTTTTTCCTCCTGAAAGTGGTTTAGCTTCTAGACGGAAACTAACAATAGCAAATGTTTCAGTTTGAAATATGAATTGCTTTTATTAAAATATCAAATATCATGGAAGTTAACATGTAACTTTTTTTCCGTTCTGTTGATCTGTGCCTTTCTCAATTCCCTCATCACTCTCTCTCTCTCCCCGTCCCCCATCTCTCTCTCTCTCTCTCTCTCTCTCTCTCTCTTTCTCTTTCTCTCTCATATCTCTAAGTATATATATCTACATATCCAAATATCTAAAATCTCCTTTTTCTTCTCTCTCTCTCCCTCCCTCCCTCTCCCTCTCCCGATCTCTCTCTCTCTCTTTCTCTTTCTATTTCTCTTTCTCTTTTTCTTTCTCTTTCTCTTTCTCTTTCTCTCTAATTTCTCTATCTAAATACCTACTTATCCAATTATCTAACATCGCCTTTTTCTTCTCTCCCACTCACTCACTCTCACTCTCTCTCCCTCTCTCTCTCTCTCTCTCTCTC